>NC_043002.1:108868660-108991160 GCF_006345805.1 Octopus sinensis
TTGCCTTTCATCCTTTCAAGGTGAATAAAATAAAGTACTGGAGTTGAATGGTTTCGACTAATGCCCTCTCCTCAAAATTGCTAGCCTTGTGCCAACGTGTGAAAGCATTATTTAGAGTAGAAAAATTAAATAAGCTATTATTTTATGAAGAGAAGTCTCTTACTCTTCGTAATGAAGGATTACTGTTACAAAGTAACAGCTAGAAACCAATACCTATATCTCGAAGAATATTTTAAAAATTACTTGTGAATTTGGTTTGTAGTTAAAACTAAAATGATGAGTTACTCTAAGACACCTTCATAAACTTGAATTCCCTGGAAATAGTTACCCTATATTTAGACACTAAGAACTTTCTTTTGCTTATCTCTTGTTAGCTGAAATATTAACATTCTATAAAAAAAGCCAAAACCAAAAACAAAACACATTCCATGAATATCCTCTAAATTGCAATTACATTTTACCAATAAAAATCACCTTGCTTCATAAAATATATAAGATGACCCAGGTCATATATGATGCTGACCATTTCTGAAAAGAATGAAATAGTGCTACACACAATTACCACTGGTGAGTAATTTTAAGAACTTTGTAATAAATAAACAAAAAAAATTAATTATGTGTAATCTATACATATTTTATCTTATAAATCATTAATTTCAAATTCAAAATTCTAATCCCATCAGATATTATGAAGAAATGATTATCTCCCTTGTAATAACTCTCCACTGGATGATCATGGAAGCACTCCGTCGGTTACGACGACGAGGGTTCCGGTTGATCCGAATCAACAGAACAGCCTGCTTGTGAAATTAACGTGTAAGTGGCTGAGCACTCCACAGACACGTGTACCCTTACGTAGTTCTCGGGGATATTCAGCGTGACACAGAGAGTGACAAGGCCAGCCCCTTGAAATACAGGTACAGAGAAACAGGAAGTAAGGTGAGAGAAAGTTGTGGTGAAAGAGTACAGCAGGGATCACCACCATCCCCTGCCAGAGCCTCGTGGAGCTTTAGTGTTTTTGTTCAATAAACACACTCACAACGCCCGGTCTGGGAATCGAAACCGCGATCCTATGACCGCGAGTCTGCTGCCCTAACCACTGGGCCATTGTGCCTCCACACTGGATGATAAACACATGCATTTTATCTTTGCAGTTTAAAAAGTTGAGGAATATTAAGCTTGTAGCAATACTTAGCATTCAAAACCATGTCAACCAAGTAACAAACAATGGCTACAACATATCAGAGGATTTTGGCTGATCGTTGTTCTGGCATGTTTGTGTGGTGGAAAGAAACAGCTGAAAATTGCAGTTTTGCACCAAATTGTATTATAAATTTATAAATTGAGATACAGGCGCAGGAGTGGCTGTGTGGTAAGTAGCTTGCTTACCAACCACATGGTTCCGGGTTCATTCCCACTGGCAGGTGTCTTCTACTATAGCCTCAGGCCGACCTAAGCCTTGTGAGTGGATTTGGTAGATGGAAATTAAAAGAAGCCCGTCGTATATATGTGTGGCATATATATATATATATATGTATGTGTGTGTATATGTTTGTGTGGTCTGTGTTGTCCCCCAACATCGCTTGACAACTGATGGTGGTGTGTTTACGTCCCTGTAACTTAGCAGTTTGGCAAAAGAGACCAATACTAGGCTTATATATATAAGTCCTGGGGTCGATTTGCTCAACTAAAGGCGGTGCTCCAGCATGGCCGCAGTCCAATGACTGAAACAAGTAAAAGAATAAAAGGTGGTGTTCCAGCATGGCTGCAGTCAAATGACTGAAACAAGTAAAAGAGAGAGAGAGAAAGAGAGTATACGCAAGAAATATAAAGCAGAGGAGACATAGGTGGGGGTGGGCGAAGAGTTTTCTTTGGTCAATCGGTAGTCATGCTACTTTGATCTCATGTTAAAAGACTGCCTCATCAAGCACGAAGACTTAGATTTTCTTCTCTCAGCAGCTATTATAATGATTTGTTCATGATGGACTTGTAGCATTGGTTCGAATCTGAACCGCTAGGTAGCTGACCAGACATCACAATCAAAGCACAGTAGTTTCATGTGATCAGTCTATTAAAAAACAAATCAGCATCAAGTTACCACACGATTGGATCTTCTCCTTGTGCTTTATAAAAAGGTAGTAGAAGATGAAGGTACATTCAAGAATGGTAAATCTTTAGCAAAGGCATGAGTCTTTGTACATAACAGCAACAGATGGAGAAAACTGATGTACAATGTGTCACAAAGGCGCTACTATGACTCTGTCAGAAATTAATGGGCCAAGACAAATCTTTTTGACAACGTTTCGAACTTTGTACGTATAATATGGTAGATGAAGTGAAATAAACTGCACCAACTGAAAGTGCAAGGTGGCAGGAGTGGGTGTGTGGTAAGTAGCTTGCTAACCAACCACATGGTTCCAGGTTCACCTTGGGTGAGCATCTTCTACTATAGCCTCAGGCTAACCAAGGTCTTGTGAGTGGATTTGGCAGATGGAAACTATAGTAGAAGACGCTACCCAAGGTGAACCTGGAACCATGTGGTTGGTTAGCAAGCTACTTACCACACACCCACTCCTGCCACCTTGCACTTTATATATATATATATAAGAATATATATATATATATATATATATATAAATAAAATATATATATATATAATATTAATATATATATATATATATTATATATATAGAGAGAGAGAGAGAGAGAGAGAGTTTATGAGAGGTAATGGTGTCAGTGAGACCCAAAGGTATCAGGTAATGCTGAATAAGTGCTTTAGGTAGACCATAGTTAAGTTCCAGGTTCAGTGATTATGCGAATAAGGAGTTCAACGTTAGTCATATGTCCGTGTGTAAATTAAATTTTTTTTTTCGTAATGAGATAAAAAAACCAAGCCTGTGGAGATTTTAGAACAAGCCTTGATTTTTTTTTTATCTCATTACGAAAATAAAACTTATGTGTGTGTGTGTGTCTTTGTTTGTCCCCCCACCATCGCTTGACAACCAATGCTGGTGTGTTTACATCCTCGTAACTTAGCGGTACGGCAAATCAGACCAATACAATAAGTACTAGGCTTATAAATATAAGTCCTGGGGTCGATTTGCTCGACTAAAAGCGGTGCTCCAGTATGGCCGCAGTCAAATGACTGAAACAAGTAAAAGAATTGATAGGGAAGGCGCCAATTGTAAAGTGCGATTGATTTATTTTCGAAATTTAGTCACTTTTTAAAAATGATCAAACTGAGCGTTTTCCTGAAAAGGGTATGAAAGAAAATATCTCCGAAACTGGCTTTGGTATACAAGACTTTGGCATACAAGACAAGCACATTGTCATACATCCTTAATTATACATACTATAGATACACACACACACGATGAGAATTAATGCCTTCCCTTAAATTTCAACCGGTACAGTTTGATTTCTATTGTGTACCTTATTAAATGTACAACATTCGAAAGATCATTTGACTCATGTTTAAAGATGTTATATGTGAAGCGAAATAACTCTACGAATTCGAAACATGGGTGCAGATTCGGTTTCAGAAAATTACTGTTACTCTACGATAGACACCGAAAAGCTAATTTTTTGTGAGTAGAAGTAGTTTAAAAGCCGAATAAATTGGTTTGTGTGAAAGAGAAACGGAAAATCTAATGTTTTAGAATAGTACTTCTCCAACGTTGGGCCCTGCTTGTAATACTGTTTTCCTCTTCTTCGAGGCAAACCGATTTATACTTTAAAAGCTGGAATAGTCTGCTATTGACGTATATTATCACTAGTTTGTTAGGATACCAATGTTTATTTTTAAGAGTTGTCCTATATTTATTTCTTTACTACCCACAAGGGGCTAAACATAGAGGGGACAAACAAGGACAGAGAAAGGGATTAAGTCGATTACATCGACCCCAGTGCGAAACTGGTACTTTATTTATCGACCCCGAAAGGATGAAAGGCAAAGTTGACCTCGGCGGAATTTGAACTCACAACGTAACGGCAGACGAAATACGTATTTCTTTATTACCCACAAGGGCCTAAACATAGAGGGGACAAACATGGACAGACATAGGTATTAAGTCGATTACATCGACCCCAGTGCGTAACTGGTACTTAATTTATCGACCCCGAAAGGATGAAAGGCAAAGTCGACCTCGGCGGAATTTGAACTCACAACGTAACGGCAGACGAAATACGGCTACGCATTTCGCCCGGCGTGCTAACGATTCTGCCAGCTCCACGCCGCCTTAGAGTTGTCATATATTAACAAAATAAAATTTGCTTCAATGTTACAAATCTACTGCCACTCGATTCTTAATTAAATCACCACCGACCGCAGAAAGAAGCGCTTCTCTCTGCTGAGGCAATCAAGAACTAAGTGGGAGGCTGAAGGTGCGTGTCAGGCAATAATTGCGCCTGCGCTCTATCTACTTCCGGCGGTAAGCGTCTTCTCAACCAGCGACTTTGGTGCGTGACCTTACTTCACACTTGATACACACAACCCCGTCTCCGGCAACTATTTCGCTTCCTTAGCGATTTCTACTGACATAACGAAGCTTGATTTCTATTGTCATAGCGCAATAGACGCCTTAAGTTGCTCCAGACATTTCAAGAGAAGAAGCTAACATTGTACCGTTATGTCGACTCTGTTCCACAGTCGGTTTCTGGTGACCACAGTCACGGCATGTTGCCGGAGAACCTTGTCTACAACCACCACCGTAAGTCCTTTCACTCGTATATTTATCGATGTTGAGCTAGCTGTATCATTAACGATGTCATCTGAACTTATTTAAAGTATTCGTTTTATTTCCTAACACCGCTGCCCTTTGTTTTAATAAGTCCTACTTCTCGCCGGATCCAGAAAAAGTTTAATCAAAAATGTGTGTAGGACGTCTCGTTCGGCCTTTATAAATATAAATCCAATTAAACTATTGTACGATGAAGGAAACCCTAACCTCATTGTTAACTTAAATACATACATATAGTATTAAATTAAGCAATAATACATTTTATTTCACTAATTACTGTCTATAAATTAATAAACCAACCCATTTCACCACCAGTGCTTCTTCCTTGGAGCTGCTACACTTTTAGTGTTTTACTTATGAAGTATTCCAATATGCATCTGTTTGAGAGAGGAAAACGTTTATTGTGGGTTCTACGTTGGATTGCAGAACTGTTATATCTATCTATCTATGTTAATCTGTCATTTTCTAATATTAGTTTGTTGTTTTTCAATTCCAGTAAAACCTGTCATTAAATTTTTATGTTGCGGCTGCTTCTTCTCACACTTCTCATCTCTCATTTTTATTTTCTTTCTCTCTCTCTCATCATTAAACACGTTTTTCATTTAACGATCTGTGACATTCAGCTTCTTTTCGAGCCGACATTCAACCCCGGCAAAAAAGATCTTACCTAGAAAATAATGAAAGAAACACCTAACACCTTAACCTTTGAATAGGCATGTGCATTAGATCATTAGATATTTCCCTACAGTAGCTCTTTATGATATATTTCTCGGACTGAATCTAATACTGCCTTTGTTAAGTATTTTCTTTGAAGGTCATTGCTCACCGTCTGGGCTCTCCACTTCCCCCATCGCTTTCACTTTGTAGCCACTATATCTCTTCTAAGTGTTTTATATTTGTATATCTTATAGTACTGTACCAGTTACTGATGAGTGTTACTATAATTACGAAATGCCACTCACCTGCAGGTGGCTTTGTATCTTATTAGGTATTTGACATTGGCAACCATCAGTTTTTCCCCTCATAAACTTCAGTCCACCTACTCACTTAACTCACAACTAACACCCTGTTATATTATGATGGTGATGCCTTAAATTGTTTAATTAACCTTGCTAATCCTTTCATCCTGGGAATATGTCTGTACATGTTTTGTCACTGTTTGCTGTCCCTCATCTTAACAACGACCTTGTCACGTAATCTTTTTTTATTGTTATTTTATGGGTAATCACATTTTTTTTCCTTTGTTGATTTTAAACTTTTCGAAAATTTAGAGATTTAACGATAAAGATAGTCGAATCATATTTTATTTTCTGCATTGTTAAGTTTTCTTCTCTCTTGATGATACAATTCATATACATGTGTGTGTGTGTGTGTATTATGTGAATATGCATTAAGGCAGTCAGTCAAAGGGCACACTCTCTTGGCAATAATGACGTCCCGCGTTCAATCTCACTGTGCAGCATGTTGGGCAAGCGCCTTTTATCATTATCTCGGGTCGATCTATGCTTTGTAAGTGAAATCGAATAGACGGAAACTGTATGGAAGCCCATCAGGTGATCGATTCAAAGGACCGATCTTCTGACAGTGTCACTGATTCTGCCTAAAGATTATTTTAAGGATACGAGTGTCTTTGGAATAAAACAGAGAGCCATTGTGTGTCTGAAGTTTGAGAGATGAAATCCTCATGCAAGTTCATTATTCCAGAGGAGAGTGAAGGTGGATTCTCGTCTGTGTGAATTCTTAAGCGTATACTCAAATCTCAATTATCTGGTAGAATCAGCATGACATAATGTAACAAGGTCTGACTTTTAAGTTGCTGGTACAGTCCAGAGAGAAAGATAGGAAGGTCCGAGAATCGACCATGGAAATATGACCTTAGCTAGATTTACAAACGGGACAAACATTGATATTCTATCCGACGCTCTTACGATTCTGCCAGTTGGCCGCCTTTCTAGTGTAACCGCTATATATAGTGAGTCCTTGACCTTATATATACATATATATAGCCTATTTTTTAGCCGTATCTGACATCATAATCCTTTAATATGTCTGTAAGAATTCAACCTGAAAAGAAAAAGATAAAAAAATGTTTTATGCTTCAAATTTGTTAATGTATGTTATAATTTGGGTTGTAGATGTAAAATCCTTCGTCGTTTAGCATTGCTACGTGACCCTTCAATGTCCTTTAATGGCATTCTCTCTTTACGAAACGTTCGGGCTAAATTTCTAGACTGTGTATAACTGAAAAGAGTCTCCTCATATTGCTGATCCTTTTCCTCTGATTTTCTTTTAAAAATTCTTCAAAACTTGATTAATACACTGAATCCGATTAAAGAATAATTACATTCTCAAATAATTTTAGACAATTATATTTTCTCCCCTTTTTTTTATTTGTATGGGAAAATATGTATTTGCAGAATGATTTTTATATCGTATTTTAAAAAGAAAAATTAATTAATAAACTGTAGTTAATAAATTTAAACTTTGAAAGACTGTAAAGTTTTGATCTGAAATGTATTACGTGAAGTATTTTTCCTTAACTCAGTTTTTGGTATTTGTGTACGCAAAATTAAAGACCCACCATAGTGTTTGTCTATTTATTTATTCATTTATTTGTGTGTGTGAAATTTTTATTGGCTGAGAAATAGAAAAATTAGACTTTAGAATTTGAGATTTAATTTTCAGTTGTGCTTATTTTAAAAGTATTGGGCGTGGCTGTGTGCCTTAGAAGTTTGCTTCCCAACACATGATTTCAGGTTTAGTACCACTGCATGGCACCTTGAGCAAAGGCTTTCTACTGTAGCCCTGGATCTACCAATCCCTTGTGAGTGGATTTGGTAGATGGAAACTGAAAGAAGCCCATTGTGTGTGTGTGTATCTTTCTTGATATTGCATGTTAGTTGTAAATGAGTGTCACCACCATACAAGTGATGTCACTTGTTTCTGATCTTCAATGCAAACATGTTTGGCTCTGGGGAAATATTGCCATACTTAAAAACTGGTGAGAGTTGGTGACAGGAAGCACATCTCGTTGTAGAAAATCTGCCTCAGTAAAAACCTTCTGACTTATGTGAGCTTGAAACAGTGGATGTTTAAAATGATGATGATGATTGTTATTTCATGACATTGCTATATAAATGTCATTAAACTGCCAATCCATTTGAGCTGATCTGGAAGAATTGGTGAAATTATTTCTCATGAATTTCATTTTGAGTATTAGAATGAATGTTAATCTTTACTGCACAATGATTCCATCAAGTAATGTGGTTATCATGAATATATCAAAGAAACAATAGGTGTATGTGAGTTTTAACATTAGGAGGAGGAGGACTATTTCATTTTATAGGTGTAGGATATTGACCACAAGTTTTAACTCCCAAAGGACCAGCTCAATAGTTCTGGGCTACATAGAAAGGATTTTGCCTTGTGTGTGTGTGTATATATATATATATATATATATATATATATATATATCACCTTGACCGACCAGTCCGTCGGGCATCCATTTGACACCGCTGGTCACAGCACGCTGTCCACTCCTCTCTGAATCGCGCCTTTCTCATCCACGTGATCCCAATCGTCCTCCTGAAATCGTAACTCCACCGTTGTATATATATATATATATATATATATATATATATATATATAATTGATACACTTTTCCATGCTCATATTGGATCAAATGGAATTTTGTTGAGGCTGATTTTCTACAGCTGGATGCCCTTTCTGTCACCAACCTTCACCTGTTTCCTAGTAAGGTAATATTTCTTCTTGGCCAGACATGTTTTCCAATGAAGATTGGGAATGAAGGCTATTACCTGCATGACAGACATTCATTTCCAACTATCTTGCAATGTCAAGCCAAGGAGACAATAACCCACACATACATATGATTGGCTTCTTTCAGTTTCCATCTACCAAAGCTATTCACAAGGCTTTGGGTAGCCCAGGGCTATAGCAGGAGACACTTGCCCAGGATGCCACACAATCAGATTGAACCCAAAGCATGCGGTTGGGAAACAAACGTTTTTGCCATGCTTGCATGTCTGTGTTTGTGTGTGTATATATATATATATATATATATTCCTTTGTTTCAGTCATGTGATTGTGGCCATGCTGGAGCACCACCTTTTAGTCGAAGAAATCAACCCCTGGACTTATTCTTTGTAAGCCAGGTGCTTATTCTATCAGTCTCTTCTGCTGAACTGCTAAGTTATGGGGACGTAAATGCACCATCAGTTATTAAGCAATGGTGGGCAGTACAAACACTCACATAAATATATATACATGCATAACCCATGCTAGCATGGAAAGCGGACATTAAATGATGATGATGATGATATATATATATATATATATTGTGTGTGAAAGGCTTCTTTCAGTTTCCATCTACCAAATCCACTCACAAGGACTGAACCCAGAACCATGAGGTTGGGAAGCAAGCTTCATACCACACAGCCACGCCTGTGTGTGTGTGTATATATATATATATATATATATATATATATATATATAATACATACATACACATATATATATATATATATAATTTTGTTGAACACTAGGTATGTGATTACTAAGTATTAATCATTTGAATTAAGTACTCATGCACTACTTAGTCTGTTTCTGGTGCAAACATTGTCCATCTACTCTTTTGAGTTTGGTTAGAAGGCTTATGTCCAGTGCTGCCATAACTGATCGTGCCAGGAGGAACTTTCTTCTCATAGAATGACTCTTGGAATTTGCAAAAACAAACTGACATTCCATTCAAGGTTATACAGAACATTTATGAGCGAGAATGATTCTCAAGGACAAAACAGTGTTTTCAGCAGGAAGATGTTGAGTTTCCCCAGCAACAATGCAACCAATTCTTATAGAAATCTTTCTAAAACCTAATTTAGAATCAATGAACAATTATGTTATCTGTCATTGAGGTTCATTAAATCTAAGTGAATACATTGATTTCATATACTTGGCTTTAGATATCTAAGATATACAGAAAGAAGAAAGATTATTTTATTGAGATATCTAGAATGTTCAGGAAACTGTCTGATTGAGTCTTAAGTATATTATTTAAAATGTATACCAACTACTCTGACTTATACTTTATGTATGTAGTATGACTTAGATAAGTCTCTTTTGATTATAGTTTTTTTTTTTTTCTCTCCATTTCTACAATATGTAATTTGAATTTGGGTACCCCACAAACAAAATTAAAATTGCAATAATATAAGAGGTCACATTCTCTGTGTGTTTGTGTGTAAATTCTTGTTTCTGAAACAAGTAAGTTATCATATCACTTCTTCAATGCTGTGATACCAGCAATATGAGAGAAACTCGAACCTGTATCTGTGTTGACTTTGAAGAACTTTTGGTTGGATGTTAATGGTTTTTGAAGTATTCCTGTTTGAATGAGGTTTAAAGAAAATCTTTGTCTATGAAGTAGAACAAAATGGTTCCCATTAAAGAAATCTCCTGTGCGAATGCTCAAAGCACTTAAGGATGAAGAATTGTTAGAGTTAAGCAAGTGAATTCATTAGTTTAGCTGACACCTCTCTGTCACAATATCTTCCGCTGCCGTATCCTCTCAGCCCATCACACTGCCACACATTTTGGTATTGTTTGTCGTAGGCATTAACCAATTCCAGTAATTTTACAGCAGAAGAATGTAGGATAAAGTCAACTCTAGTTGGCAGTTATTGAACTCAGTAATAAAAAGATGTCACTAAATACCTATTTCTTTATTACCCACAAGGGGCTAAACATAGAGGGGACAGACATAGGTATTAAGTCGATTACATCGACCCCAGTGCGTAACTGGTACTTAATTTATCGACCCCGAAAGGATGAAAGGCAAAGTCGACCTCGGCGGAATTTGAACTCAGAACGTAGCGCCAGACAAAATACCGCTAAGCATTTCGCTGCCTTACATTTCACTAAATACCACAAGGCATTAACTCTCATACTGTATCAGTTCTGTCATTTTGTTGCTCTCAAATAAGAAATAAGGATTTCTTACTTTATCGGAAAATCAGAAATTTGTAAGGGATATGTATAAACTCAGTTAAAATTAATTTTAATCTCAGGATACAAATGGAGTGAAAGACATTATATTGAAACCTCCCCTTCCATGTTTTTTAAACAACATTATTTAGTGTTTGCTTTCTCTGTTGGTTTGGCAGTTGCAGGTAAGCCAGATGACTCTGCCAAACGCTACTGTCTACTTTGGTTTCTACAGCTGGATGTCCTTCCTTACACCAACCACTTTACAGCATGTACTGGGTGCTTTTTACATGACACTAGCACCAACAGGGTCACCAAATAACTAGCAAGACAACACTCCTCAACTGAGTGGGTGAGTAGTATTGAGGGAGGTGATGAGATGTTAGAGTATGAATAGAGGGACAGAAGCAGGTGTCCTGGAGTGGAGGAGATACATGGTTACCCCAGTTGGGAAAGAGAGAGAGATGGTGAAAATATGACAGGGCTTACCATTGAGTGATAGGGAGGTGTATACAAGTGGTACAGAAGAATGGATAGGGTGAGTGGGTGGGTAAGTTTTGTAAGAGTAGAAGATAGGGGGGAGGGGGATGTGGGTGATCACAGATGGAGGAAGGAGTAATGTTAGGAAGATGAGTTGTCAGGGGCAGATTGTGTGTAGGGGCATGGACATAAACTATCTAACTTTAGGGTCTCACTTTTACTTTGGTGGACAGTTCTCCTCAAGTACAACAAACCACCTCACTCCTTTACCATCTCCTCTGTGAGGCTCAACATCTGGAAATTATTATACACCACTTTGTCCCACATCTTCCTGGGTTTTCCTCTTCCATAAGTTCCCTCCAGATTTAGAGATCAGCTGTTCTTTATGCAGCTGTCCTTGTACATCACATGACCATACCACCAAAATCTTCTCTTTTGCACACCACATTTGATGCCTCTTATGCCAAGTTTTTCTCTGAACACATTTACACTTTGTCATTGCACATCCAGCAGAGCATGCTAACTTCATTTCTTTCAATCTTTTTGCAATCACAGCTCACATTTTGCCACCATGTAACATTGCTGTTTGTACACAAACTTCATCTTGTCTACCTTTATCAATTGTTATTATTAAAGGGCAACAAGCTGGCAGAATCGTTAGCATGCCAGACAAAATGCAGAGCAGCATTTTGTCTTTGCATTCTGAGTTCAAATTCCGCTGACGTCAACTTTACTTTTCCTCGTTTTGTGGTCGATAAAATAAGTACCAGTTGTGCACTGGGGTCATTGTAATTGACTAACCCCTCCCCTAAATATCAGGCTTTGTGCGCGTTGTGTTGTTTTTAGCAACACTAATAGGATCAATTTGCTTTAGGTGAGATGGGTCTGAAAGGAGTCTCAGGGAGTAGCGTCCCTGCCTTCCTGAGTTAGTTTTCCACATTTCTTAAAAATCATGGTAGAAGCTTTGGTCTTGGGAACACTCGTGTCTAGAAACTGAGGTTGGAGGTAAGCAAGGGCATACTCTCCATAGAAAATCCAGCTCCAAAAAAAGCCTTGTGATAGCAAAGGAGAATGGGCACCAGCTAGCCCAAAGGTTAAGGTGGGCTGCACCTGCCTACCTCGGTTGCTATGGCATTGAGGTAGATCCGGCCACCCCCATTAACGGGGGACAAAACCCAAATTTAAAACACTGGATGATGATATCTAGACACAGGGAGTCAACAATATGGATGGATGGGAAGTTGACTAAATCCATCTCCGTACTTGACAGGTTCTTTATCAACCGTGGAAGCATGATTGGCAAAGCTGACTTTGGTGCAATTTGAACTCAAAATATAAAGAGCTGTAACTAAATGAAGCAAGACCTTTTGTCTGATGCTCTAACAATTCTGCCAATCGAATGTCCTTTAGGTTTCAGATGTAGGCACAATGCATAATATTTGACTGAGAGGGAGCTGGTTGATTGTAAATGAACCCCATTTGTTCACTGGTAATTTCTTTTAATGACCTTGAAAGGATGAAGGGTAAAGTCAACCTTGGAGGGTTTGAACTCAGAATGCAAAGAGCTAAAAGAAATACTGCAAGGCATTTTTTCTGATATTCTAACAAGTTCCCTGCTCTACATCCCTAATATTACTACTAATAATAATAATGGTTTCAAAGCAGCAGTTTTATGGGAAAGGATTTAGACAATTTCATTGACTCCAGTGTATGACTGGTATTTTATTTTATCAATCTTGGAAAGATGGAAGGCATTGTCAACCTAAGTGGAATTTGGTAGAAGAAATGTTGCTTAGAATATTGTCTGGCTTGCTGAAGATTCTGCCAGATTACTACCTTAATAATGATAATAATAATAATTTTGGCACAAAGCCAGCAATCTGAAAGTGAGGAGGATAGTTATATGAAACCCTGTACTTTAGTGACTCTGAAAGGACGAAATGCCATGAAGCATTTTGTTCAAATTGCTAACAATTCTAGCAGCTCATTGCCATAATACTTTATTAAGTAGTAGAGTATTTTTGTTCTTTGCTCAGCTAATTATGTACAACATTAATAACGAAGATAAGCTAACTGAAAATATCCTCTGCATCATACTTCACTGAAAGGTTATTCAACTGTGAACTGAAGATTAAATTAGCAAAGCTGTAACATCTGCTTCTATAGAAATGCAGGAAGTGACATGTCTTGATGTAATATTCCAAAAAGGGATTAAAAAAGCTCCTAATCACTCAGTTATTCAATGTTTAATACTCTAAGCTGTGAATAATCATTGACTTCCCAACCGCATGGTTTCAAGTTCAATCCCATTGTGTGGCGCCCTGGGCATGTCTTCAACTATAGCCCTAGGTTAGTCAAAGCCTTGTGAGTGAATCTGGTTGATGGAAACTGAAAGAAGCCCATCATATGTACATGTGTGTGTATTTGTGTCCTTTTGTCTTGACAAAGCGTCGTTGTCATACAAATGGTGTAGTTTGTTTCCAATCTTCTCTGTATCTATTTCCAGCCATCCTTTGGAAACGAGTGAGAGTTTGTAACATGAAGGGCAACTGGTTGTAGAAAATCTGCCTCAGAAGATTCCATCGGACTTATGCAAGCATGGGGAAGTTGAGCAACTTCCCCTGTACAGTTACTGTGAAAAAAATCACCCAGGACATTCTGTAAAGGGTTTGGCATTGGGGAGGGCACCTAGCCATAGAAACCATGGCCAAGGTAGACATTGATGCATGGTGCAGTCCTCACACCCATTGGATTCTGTCAGACCATCCAATTCATAGCATTAATATGATGTTGATGTGGGGGAGTGTTAAGGAGGTAGTCAGCAAGGTGTGGGACCATGGTAAGAATGAAGGACAGAGGACTGAAGGAAGTGGTTGGGAGGAGGAGTAATGACTGGCAGAACAGAAAGAATAAGAAAGGGTATAATGATATATTTAAACGCACCCCCTTCACTGCCACCTAGGTCACCTACTACCTCTAAGAATTTTTCAGGATATTTAAGAGAATCTGTTTTCTTGTGTTCCTGTGCATCTGCCACATTCAAAGACTACTTTCTCTGGTAACCTACCTGTGATTACACTGCACCTCTCATCCATCCATAGTTTGCACTGGGTACATTGTATAAAATTTCTACGTATCTAGTAAGGTGAATGCATTTATGGAAGCAGTGTCTTGTCTGTTCTTACTTATAGTTTCGTCTTTGCTAAGTTAACTTTGAAGCTATTTGATTCCAAATTTTGCTTGTGTGTGTAGAATTCATTCACTAATCCTAATACAGATTCAACTACAAGAACAAGGTCATCAGCATATGGGGGTTCCCTGAGGCATCTCTTTTGAATTCCTCTGTTATGGCCTAGAAGACCTTGATAAATAGGACCCTCATGGACACCATTTCATTATACAAGTTAACTCCTTTTTCTTTGCACCCAAATCAGTTTCCTTCAAATTGCTATTCAAATTCTTATCTTGGGGACATTGACCTCTAGTCAAGCTGTACATTTGTCATTGGAGAAGTACTTCAAGTGTTCACAACCAGTTGTCTGTTCTATTTCCTGCTGAGTATAAAGTCTGTTCTAGCCTTATGTTCACCTGGTGGCTGTCTGTTTTCCTGGAATTAGTATTGCAAATTGTCAGGTCATTGTCATCATGATATCTCACTCTCTTCATACCTTGTACCAAAGCCTACAGCTCTTGTGGTTTTTCTCAAACTGCCCATTAAAGTATCTGCTTGTGGTAATGAAATCACTGCCATAAAATATCAAAGTAGTCTCTAAGAGAACTTCATAGAAACCTGCCCTTGGCTCATTTGTCACCCCTAATTTTGGTGTTTGTACTTAAGTCATTGTTGCTGTTGTGGCTGCCTGTGACTCCTCTAAGCCAAGTCATCATGTCATATATTCTGGCTGCCTCAATTACTTTATATATGTTTCGTTGCTAACAATTCTCAACTCCATTCACTTCAGCACTCTGACTTCCCCACAAAATATCTCTGTTCTAATGTAATTTGAACGCTAGTGTACTTTACATAATAAACCAAGAAATTTTAATTGAAATTACATAATTATTGATGAGCAGTTGTTTTCTATATGACTGATTCTGGTGAGAGAAAACAAGACAAGAGGGGACACTCTCCAGATTTAAATTCTAAATGGAATACAGAGGTAAATGAGTCAGATCTTTAATTGTTTGGTGACATTTGCAGGTTTATGGCAGTTCTATTGGTGAACTTGCTGAGATATAATGAAACCGTTATTCCAGATCTGAAATGATTTGAGAAATAGAAAGGATTAAATTGTATCTGTGTTTGTCCCCCACTACCAGTTGACAGCCAGTGTTGTTTACATCCCTGTAACTTAGCAGTTTGGCAACAGAGATCAATAGAATGAATACCAAGCTTTAAAAGAAAAATTAGTAAATATTGGGGTCAGTCCATTTGACTAAAGTTCTTCAAGGCAATGCCCCAGTATGGTTGCAATCTAATGACTGAAACAGAAGATAAAGGATAAAAGATTCCAATTGGATAGGAACTATTTCGGGGAATGTTTTCTTCCTTGACAATGGAATATTTTAATGTCACTCCATGAAACCAGAGTGAAGTATCGTTACCATTCTTGTTAAGCATATTATAACTTTGGAAGTGGCACTGCAGTGTTGTAAATGATGAGGTGTGAAAATAATTGGTTGAATTATTGTACAGCTAAAAATATCCACATTAATTACACCACCAGCATTGTGTGAGAAAATTTAAGGAAATGTTATGTAAATGACAAGAGTTTGGAGATGATGGTAAGACAGAGCTCTCAGCATTGCTTCTTAATTGGACTGTGTGGTGGCTGTTTATTGATTTAGTAACTAAATTTGTGTAGTGTTGGATCTAGTGAGTTAATTGGTTTTTGTTGCTGTGTGGATCTCTTCTCTAGCAAAGTGACTGTGCAAAATGTTGTAATCTGTTGACCGATAACAATAACTATTGATCATGCTATATATCAATGTTTACAAATGTTCTTGTCAGAGGTTTTTCTCTGTGGTTGACCATTTCTCTCATTCACTCTACTTAATATATATATATATATATATAATATATATATATATATAATTGTTATATTTCGGAATGGTCATATTGCCAGTTTAGCCAATAAAATCTTGCACAACAAATATTTAAACGTATATATATATATATATATATAACAAATATTTCTTTCTTTTTAATAACTCTTTTCTTTTTCTCTTTTCCAGAAAAATGCCAAAGTGTGTGTTCTTGGAGCAGCTGGAGGTATTGGTCAACCGTTGTCCTTGCTGCTGAAGAACAGCCCCCTAGTCAGCCATTTAGCCCTCTATGATATTGCACACACTCCAGGTGTGGCTGCAGATCTTAGTCACCTTGAGACTAGGGCTAAGGTAACAGGCCACATGGGACCCAGTGAATTAGAAGAAGCTGTCACTGGTGCTGATGTTGTTCTCATTCCAGCTGGTGTCCCCAGAAAACCAGGTGAGTTGATCATTTCTGTTGAAATCCACTAACTTTTTCTTTCAATTAAGCTGATGCTTGCAACATAAATCTAAAAGAAATTTTGATAGATTTCTGTTTAGATCACTTTAAAAGGGGAAAGTTTGTAGCATCAAACATGGAGCAGTTTTAGGCAGGGTCATAACAAAAGGGTTAATGACTAACAAGATGGATGTAACCTAATCTGGACTTTTCGTATTTGTTGGGGCAGTAGAATTTAATTAGCAAGGAAACAGTGAGAGGTGGTTAAGTTTTCTGTTTTTAATTAACAAAAAATTAAATGTGTTAAAAATGAGGTAACATTGTGTATGAAATATTATTGTAAAATAATAAAAAGAAAGTGAGGTTTTGCAGGTAAAGGTTGTCTACTGACATAATGTTATTGTTTCTGAGGCTAGACTGTCATTCTATTTAGCATTGTGTTACATCAGTCTTTAATAATGTCAAAGACAATTATGTTTATCAAGCCATATATTTATATATTTTCTATGGCATTTTGTGAACAATAGCTCCATTAAGTTATAAGTTTCAAATGAGCCAAGCTTTAGTTCTCTGTATTTACAACAAGAATGACACAGGAGGATCTGTGTGCAACCTGGATATTTTAATTTGAAACATTGGCTATGCAATCACATTACTGTTTACAAATATACACACACACACATGTCCATTCATTTTACATATTTTGGTCTGGATTAGACAAATAATCTAAATAATTAAACTTAAAAACAGTCTCGATGGATGACAGTTTGTTATCAGAGAATTGTCCAAATGCAGAATGAAAACATTAATACACACATATACAGAGGGGTCCATACACTTTAAATGTGCTGTGTTTATTTATGTATAATAACAGACACTAATTTTTCTTTTACTCTTTTACATGTTTCAGTCATTTGACTGAGGCCATGCTGGAGCACCGCCTTTTTTAATCGAGCAAACTCGACCCCGGGACTTATTCTTTTGTAAACCCAGTACTTATTCTATCGGTCTCTTTTGCCGAACCACCAAGTAATGGGGACATAAACACACCAGCATCGGTTGTCAAGCAATGCTAGGGGGACAAACACAGACACACAAACACACACACGCATATATGTATATACATATATATGACGAGCTTCTTTCAGTTTCCGTCTACCAAATCCACTCACAAGGCTTTGGTTGGCCCGAGGCTATAGTAGAAGACACTTGCCCAAGGTGCCACGCAGTGGGACTGAACCCGGAACCATGTGGTTGGGATAAACTTTGAAGAAAGTGACTTCATTTAAAATGAAATAAACAATGATGGGGAAGCAGAAAAATACCTTTGTCTTCCTGAATTTACTAAAATAAGAAAATTCTTCAAATTTGGTGAACCATGCACTGTCCTGTAACTTTTAATTTCATATTACTATATAGACGCAAGAGTGGCTGTGTGGTAAGTAGCTAGCCACTGCATGGCACATTGGGCAAGTGTCTTCTACTATAGCCTCGGGCCGACCAAAGCCTTGTGAGTGGATTTGGTAAACGGAAACTGAAAGAAGCCCATTGTATATATGTATATATATATGTGTGTGTGTGTTTACATACCCGTAACTTAGCAGTTCAGCAAAAGAGACCAATACAATAAGTACTAGGCTTACAAAGAATAAGTCCTGGGGTAGATTTGCTCGACTAAAGGCGGTGCTCCAGCATGGCCATAGTCAAATGACTGAAACAAGTAAAAGAATATATTTAGCAGAAAAGCATAAATTTCATATATAGTTCATATTTTGTATCCAACAGCTGTTTCATTAAGATAAACAACAGCAACTGTAAAATTACATAATTGTGATACATAATTACAATCAATTTTAAAACTGTCTACTTAAATCATCACAAATGTTCTGTTATGTTACTGTGGATTCTCTTATAGTTATACATAAATTCTCTCTATATAAAATATATATATCATCATTGTCATCATCCTTTAACATTCAATATTAACTGCTGTTCATCATCATCATCCATCATTTAACATCTGCTTTCCATGCTGGCATGGGTTGGACAGTTTGACTGGAAATTGGTAAGCTGGGGAGCTGCACCAAGTTCCGATCTGATTTGGCAAGGTTTCTATGGCTGGATGCCCTTCCTAATGCCAACCACTCCAAGAGTGTAGTGGATGCTTTTTACGTGCCACTAGCACAGGTGTCATTGATGTGACACTGGCATCAGCCATGACTACGATCTCACTTGGGTTGACAGGTCTACACAAGCACAATATATCGCCAAAGGTCTCGGTCACCTGTCACTGCCTCTGTGAGGTCCAATGCTTGAACAGTACTTTTTACATGCCACCGGCACAGGTGGCATTGCATATCTTGTATAAATTCTACACATTGTTATGCTTTTTATATATATTTTTTCCCATTGTAAAATCAACTTGATTTTGTTACTGACAAACTCCTTCATTATTACAATGTGTTTGTCAGGCAAGAACAAATGTTCCATGAAGTTTTTAAAAACCCTTCTTATTTTTTAATTATCATTTTTTTTTTTATGGTTTTTGAATTTAGTCTGACCTTCCAACATTTAAGATATGGTAAATTTTATTTACTTTAAAAAACAAATTCATAAAATATAAAAATATCATTCACCACATTAACCTCTACCCCTATCTCTAACCATCTGCCACTCTCTTCTCAAACTGTGGTGAACTTATCCACCCATCTTTCCCATTCTTCTGCCTGTATTAGCTCTTATACTCATCTTCTTGCGCCTTGAGCATGTTCTCTGATGCCTTATCACTACCATCAGTGTCTTTTCAGCTACTTCCTCCTACCCTTATATAATGTAGGGTAGCCATATATCTCCTCTCTATCAAACCACCAGTTCCTGTCCCTCACTAGAGCCAGTGTCTCTGAAAAGCTCCCAGTACTCTTTGTAAAGTGGTTGGCATTAGGAAAGGCATCCAGCCATAGAAACCATGCCAAAACAAGACATTAGAGCTGAATGCAGTCCTCTGGCTTGTTGGGTCCTGTCAAACCATCCAACCCATGCCAATGTATTTATTTCAGAATTGTTTCATTGCATTAGTAAATGGCTATCAGTTACGTGATCAGCAATGGAATGAACATTAAAAGTATTATTACTATTATAGAAAACTGAAACGTTATTATGGTGATTTATGTTCTGTATTACTTACCAGTTAGCTTGAACAATAAGTGTATCTTATGCCATCTTGATTAAAGCCATGGAAAAAGATATAATATTTAGTTTCCATATGGTGTACACTCATAATTTTTAGATTTAAAAATCTGAGATAAAATGCACATATAACGTGCATGAATAAATTTGTGCGTGTTTTTTTAATGGTTTTCTCCTTTAACCCTTTTGTTACCAACCCAGCTGAAACCACCTCTGGCTCTGAGTACAAATGTCTTGTTTTCATAAGTCTTGAATTAAAATCTTCCACCAAACCTTAGTCACAATATATGTTCCTAACACCAGCTTAATGATAACTAAGTTATTTTGCTAAATTCTTTGTTATATTTAAAATCAATTGAAAGAAACACAGAGCATCTCAAAATAAATATGGTAACAAAAGGGTTAAAATATATAATAGACAAACAATTCTTAACCCTTTTGATACCAACCTGGCTGAAACCAGCTCTGGTTCTATAGTACAAATGTCTTGTTTTCATAAGTTTTGAATTAAAATCTTCCACCAAACCTTAATCACAATTTATGTTCCTAACACTAGCTTAACGATAACCAAGTTACTTTAGTAAATTCTTTGTAATATTTAAAATTAATTGAAAGAAACACAGGGCATATCTACAGAAATATGGTAACAAAAGGGTTAAATCAGCCACTTCATAAATTGTTATCTCTTGTTGGTCGATGTTACATGATTGAGTTTTCTTTTTCTTCCCCAGGGATGACTCGAGATGATCTCTTCAACACAAATGCATCCATTGTTGGCAATTTAGCTGATGCCTGTGCCCAGTTCTGCCCCAAAGCTATGTTGGCCATAGTGACTAACCCAGTAAGTTGTCCCTCTCTTCCACACTTCTGGTTAGGAATTGCAATTGGTTCCATTCTGTTTACATGTTTTTTTAATGAATTAACTAGTAATAGTATTAGATATTAAGAGTAGAAATTAATATTATTAAATAATATCAATTTCAACCAGTGGTCAGCATACTTTAAAAACCTCCGAGGACCATCAATTGTATTTAAATATAAATAAGACCACTAAGTGCATCCCTTGTATGCTAAAAGTAGAATGACATCTATCTTTAGCATACAAGGGATCCACTTAGTGGTCTCTCCTGTTATTTATATTTAAATATTAGATATTATAAACACCAATTTGAGACAGAAAAGTGCCACAGGCAGTCACTGGCTACTGTGTGGAGACCTGTAACTGTTTTCTGTTTGAAATTAGTGATTGTATTGTTTTCGAATTTTGGCACAAGCCCAGCAATTTCAGCGGGGGGTAAATCATTTACTTCAACCTCAGCAGTTAACTGGTATTTATTTTATGAACCCTGAAAAGATAAAAGGCAAAGTTAACCTCGGCAGAATTTGAACTCAGAACTTCAGCCAAAATGCCACTAAGCATTTTTGCCGAACATGCTAACGATTCTGCCTGCTCATTAATGATTATATTAACATCTTATATTATATGGGTTAATCAACAAAAAAACTGAAAACAGCTGGTTTTATAATAGAGTTGTTTAAGTTTGTGATTCAGAGCTTTTCTTTGCCTTTCATCCAGGAGAATTTTGGATGTGTGGGTTCAACTGGGTTTTATTTTTTTGTTGTTGTTGTTGGTTTATGATCTAGAACCTTAAGGCTTTATGTTTTTATTTATTTTAGTGTTGTCACCATGCTAGCATGGATTAAATAGTTCTGTAAATCTATACATTTCTTAGAATTATTGAAAAAATAGTTTTGAGTGTTTATAGAGCTAAACCACTTCAATACTAAGAACCAGGTAACCTACTTTGTTAACTCTTTAAATTGAGATTTGAGCATTTTTCTGTTATGAATTTCTGATAAAATGTAATAAATGATACTTAATGTGGCTTCTAAAACCAAATTTTACTTCCTTGCAGGTAAATTCTACTGTCCCAATTGCTTCAGAAATTTACAAAAAGAGAGGAGTATATGATCCCAAAAGAATCTTTGGTGTCAGCACTTTAGATGTTGTCAGAGCAAACACATTTATTGCTGAAGCAAGGGTATTCATCTTTTCTGTTTTTTAAATTTCATCTCTGTTCATAAATATTACAAACATTTTATTATGAAAGTAACTTAATGTTTCTCTTTTATGACTAACAATAGAAATAAGTTGATTATTTAACTCTTGAAATTTTACACAATATTCCTGAAATGAACTTAATTAATGATAATCATTATTATAATCTTTAATTTTACTACTTTTGTTTCCAGGGTTTGGATGTATCTAAAGTGAGTGTCCCAGTCATTGGTGGTCACTCAGGTGTTACTATCATCCCTCTCATTTCACAATGTACTCCTCCAGTATCTTTCCCTCTTGTAAGTACTTCTTTCCTACTATGAAATATCTCTGTTGATTCAATCCCTTATTTTTTTTTCATCATGTCAGTACAGATTAAGAAATGTGTCCCCACATTTGGATGATGAATAGACTGCAGTGCACCGTTATGGCATTAGAATTGACTTTTCCAATTCTTTCTTGATCAAAGTGACAAAATTGTTTTTACCTTTTAGAATCTATCAAAGATGACACAGTATCCATTGCTGCATCCACTAAGCTTTTCATTGGCTAAATTGTAACCACTCATTGCTGATGTAACCGTTATAATGTGACATAACACATTCAGGAATAACTTATCTGTTGACTCTCACAGATAAAACTAGTTGAAACTTATTGTAAATATAAATAGTTAAGTGGCACCTGTGTCGGTGCCACTTGAAAAGAACCTAGTGCACTCTGTAAAGTGGTTGGCATTAGTTAGGGCATCCAGCCATAGAACCCATGTCAAAGCAGATAGTGGAGCACAATGCTGTCTTCAGATTCTGTCAAACTGCCCAAGCCATACTAGCATGAAAAAAACACGTTAAATGATGATCATATCTAAAGATAACATTGTCTGAAAAACCATAACCTTCTATCTCAAACTTTTAAACATTTGTATATTTACCTCCTGTTCACTGGTGTTAGACATAGATGTACTACTACTACATTGATCACAACAATAATAAAATGGGTCTTGGGTTTTTGTATTTTATTAAATTTTTTTTTTTTTTTACAATCTAATGATAAAAATTCATTTCTATTTCTCTCTAGGAAGAAAGAGTTCGTCTAAGTGTCAGAATTCAGAATGCTGGTACCGAGGTTGTTGAAGCTAAAGCAGGAGCTGTATGTATCTTTTATCTCCACTTTTAAACTCTAGAAAAGTATTTTTCTTATATCCATTACAGACGGCCACAAGGAAGACTTGTGAAGTTAACTTTACAATCACATTTGCAACAAGTTTTGACCTCCCTTTATGGTACTTCCTACCATGACCTCCTAGCCTAGTAACCAATGCATTAGCAATGAAATTTTCCAGATGCCTCTTAATACATTCTTATGATACAATATGAAAATAAGTGAGAGGTGTTGCTTCGGTCTTTAGGCTGTGGCCATGCTGGGGCAATGCCTTGGAGAATTTTTAGTCAAATGCATCAACCCCAGTACTTAATTTTTTAAGCCTGGCACTTATTCTGTCAGTTTCTTTTTGCCAAACTGCTAAGTTACAGGGGTGTAAACACACTGACACTGGTTGACAAGTGGTGGTGGGGGAAAAAGGCACACACACAAATACATAAATGCATACATCAGGCTTCTTTCAGTTTCCATCTACCAAATCCACCCACAAGGCTTTGGTTGGCTTGAAGCTAAAGTAGAAGATAGCTGCCCAAGATGCCACACAATGGGACTGAACCCGAATCATGAGATTTGGAAAGAATGCTTTGCAATACAAAATCTTGCTTCACCAAATCAGTTTTTTTTTTATGTGTTTTGTTTTAATGACCCTTACTGTAATTGTGACATTTTTTATGTTTCTATTTTGACAGGGATCTGCAACATTGTCAATGGCCTACGCTGGGGCTCGTTTTGCCTTTTCCCTTTTAGAGGCTCTTTCTGGAGTTGAAGGCATAGTTGAATGCGCATATGTAAAATCTGACGAAACTGAAGCTAAATATTTCTCTACCCCCATTCTTCTTGGAGTAAGTAAATATGTCAAACTTTAATAAATTCTTTAGCTAAATCTTTAATCCTAACTCTGAAGTTGACTTAACCTATTTCTTTATTACCCACAAGGGGCTAAACACAGAGGGGACAAACAAGGACAGACATAAGTATTAAGTCGATTACATCGACCCCAGTGCTTAACTGGTACTTAATTTATCGACCCCGAAAGGATGAAAGGCAAAGTCGACCTCGGCGGAATTTGAACTCACAACGTAACGCAGATGAAATACCGCTAAGCATTTCGCCCGGTGTGCTAACGATTCTGCCAGCTCGCCACCTTTTGTTGACTTAACCCTGAACTCTGAAGTTGACTTAACCCTTTACCATTCAGATTACTGATTGATACCAAGACTCCCTGACTGGCTCCCATGTAGGTGGCACTTAAAAAAGCACCACCCGAATGTGGCCGATGCCAGTACCCCCTGACTGGCTCCCATACCAGTGGCACATAAAAAGCACTATCTGGACATGATTGATGCCAGACCCACCTGACTGGCTGCCATGCCGGTGGCATGTAAAAAGCACTATCTGGACATGATTCATGCCAGGCCCACCTGACTGGCTCCTATGCCGGTGGCATGTAAAAATCACCCACTACACTCTTGGAGTGATTGGCATTGGGAAGGGCATCCAGCTGTAGAAACATTGCCAGATTGGATTGGAATTTGGTGCAGTCGCTGGCTCTCCAGACCTCAGTCAAACTGTCCAAACCATGCTGGCATGAAAAACGGACATTAAACAATGATGATGATTACGCTGTCAAATGTAATGCTTGTTTATTCACATAGCTTTAAATTAATCATGCTTTTAATCATATAGCTTTGAGATTTTCATGTGATTATTTTTAGAATGACATTGTTGTGTAGGTGTGAGGGGTCCGATCTGGCTGGTTTCGACGTAAAGCAAACGGAACCTTTTGACCAGATACGGCCAGTTTAAATGCTAAAGAGTTAGACTTCTACATAAACTGTCAGATTTCTTTCCTAGCAAAATGAATGAAGATATTTGTGGAACTGCTAAATTGCTGTTTACGGAAATAACCAGAGACCTCTTAAATAGTAGAAAGTCACTTGGGAAAGGTTTAAATCTGTTTTGTTTAGAGCGCAACTTTTATTGTAGTGCATGGTGGATAAAGATCGATGGACTGGCGTACCAGTTATGCTTTTGATCAAACTTAAATATTAAATGCACAGATATCAAATTGTGGTTACAATTATTTCTCTTCCTTTGAAATAATTTAATAAAATCTGTGTCATAATTAATATGACATCGGTGGCACGTAAAAAGCACCATCCGTTTGTGGCCGTTGCCAGCCTCGCCTGGCCCCATGCCGGTGGCATGTAAAAAGCACCATCTGTCCATGGCCGTTTGCCAGCTCCGTCTGGCACCTGTGCGGGTGGCACGTAAAAAGCACCCACTACACTCACGGAGTGGTTGGCGTTAGGAAGGGCATCCAGACGTAGAAACTCTGCCAGATCAGACTGGGCCTGGTGCAGCATTCTGGCTTCACAGACCCCAGTTGAACCGTCCAACCCATGCCAGCATGGAAAGCGGACGCTAAATGATGATGATGATTAAAGGATTCATTTTCTCATCCTGCACTCAGTACAGTTTAATCCAGCTCCTGTTTCTATTTGGAAATAATATAATGTAAATATTTAGAATTGTATTTAGGCAATTCCTCTAAAGATTTGTTATATCAAATAAAACCGATTTTCTGCTGTACTAAGGAGATAACTTTACTTTGCCATTTACATACTAAATGTATATATAAAATTAGAAGGAATACTGCTGTTTTTGTTTGTCTGAGAGGAAATCTCTTCATAGATTCAGTTGCATTCACAGACTTTTTTTTATAACCCAGCAAGCTTTCTGCAATACCACTGTATGCATTATTGTTTGTTTCCTATATATTGAACCATGAATTTCATCTTAAACAGATAACAAATGGGTACATAGAAGTGACAAGCCCCTACAAGGGTGTTGTTCTTGTGGGTCTGTGCTGCAATGATATCTGCTTTGCTCCAGTATAAATTGTGGTTTTAACATGTCTATGCAGAGAATTTTCTCCCACCCAAAAACTACAGCATCGTACCTTCTAACAATGTATATATGTTTTAGTATGATACACAAATGGCAAATTTAGTCTGATCCTGTCCTGAATTCCATTAACCAAAGTAACCTTTGTTATTTATTCTAACAGTCTGTCTGAAGTATTCTTGTAATAACCCTAACGACACACTGCTTGCTTTTACTTCAGGTAAATGGAGTTGAGAAAAATCTTGGAATTGGTAAGTTGATTGAATATGAAGTTGAACTCATCAAAGCTGCACTGCCTGAATTGAAGACAAACATCCAGAAAGGTGAAGACTTTGTCGCTAAAATGATGGCTTGAATTTCTACAGACACATTAGAAGCAAAACAGAACTGAAAAGCATCACATCATCATTGTAGATCACCTGCCATTTCCCTGTCTCTCTTTTTCTCTTCCTTTCTTTCAAAATTCTTATCTCAGCTCACATTGCTCTGTGATCAGTTTTGTCTAAGTGATATCTCAACCGTCACAAATGTAAAACGAAAAGCATTTGAGGCAGAAATACTAAACAGACTGAGAGAGAGAAAAAAACAAACAACAGACTCAACACGATTAGCTGGTGGGAAACGAAGTTTGTGACATTCAAATAACGATGAAAAAAAAAAGAACTTTAACAAAAAAAAAAAGAACTTTAACAACAACAAAAAAAGGAAAAAAAAACATTAACTTGTGTTATAGCTTTCTGACTCTTCTTTGACACCTATTATTATTATTATTTTCTTCTTCCTTGTACAGCATCAGACTTAGGTGTAGCTCTAGTAGGGATTGGATTGTGAATGCGTGTTTCTTTCTCTCCTCTCCCTTCCCTTTGACAGCGCCTTCTCAACTTCTCCTACTGCTAAATATGTCGAAATTGTTCAGCCAATGTTTTTCCATGACTTGGAAAGTTGAACTAGATTGGTGCCGCTGTAGCAGTAATCTGTCTTTATATCTCTTCAGTATTTCCTGTGCTTGTCCAGTTTAAAAGGAGCTGTATTATGGACTACAAACTAAAATTAAGTCAACTGAAAAACTGCACTGAACATAAAACATCTCAGAATAAATTAATGATTTGTTAAATTAGTTTGTTGATATTGTTTTTTTCCCCTGTGGAACTTTTCTTTAACTTTAGCAACAGCTGTTGTTATTGCTTCTCTTTTCATTATATCTATTTTGCCATTAACTATTAATGGTCATCATGATCACTGTACTTCTAAGAGTTATTAGCCAAACTTAATCTGAATATTGGTTTGGAATGATTTCTAATCTTAAAGCACTGCTAATCTTCATTTCAGGACTGTATCCCTAATGAGTAAATTGCCTGGATTCAAAAATAATTTTCAAAGTAATCAACATTTGGGTGGGGTTTATTATATATTAATGTTGACCAACAGAAATTTTGCAATATCATTCACGATAAAATCTGAGGGTAAATTTTTATATCTGGCTTTAAGAAATTGCTGTTCAACCAAGTAAATCCATATTTTGTAACTAATCTCTTACCGTGTGACCAGTGAGGATATTTTTCTTAAAGAAAACAATTTTAGTTTAGCAAAACTAAGCATCTTTGATATTATTACACTACATGAAAATTTTTGATTGGTTTTTGTAGGGAAATACTTTTTTTGGAGGAATAAAGTTCCTTAATATTTTAGTTTATACTGAAAGTAGAATATTCAGCTGTAGATTTGCCAGTTATATAAATAAAAAAATAACTGCCGGCTGGCTCAATAATCTTTTAAACTTCGAGCTGAGGGAGGAACAAGACTAAGAAGATATAAAGTAGATGACAATGCAACAAGTGACACAGAATACAGTTTTAGATAAAAAAAATATTTGTATTCATACTAAATATGTTACTTGTTGAGAATGTGGTCACATTTAGCATACAAGTGAAGAATTAAAAAAAAGAAATCTGAAATTTTACAAGTGAAAAGATTTAAAGTTAAGTTATTAATGAGCATTAATATATGGCTGTGTTCAATTTACAATAAAATATTTCCAAGTTTAATGCTATTGTGTAGTACCTTGAGCAAGTTTCTTCAACAACTGTGTCAGATTCACCAAAGCTTTGCAAGTTAAATTTGGTTGATAGAAACTGGCAGCAGGCCATTAAATATATACCAATTGGTGTATAACAGCAAAATCAGTACTTTCACTAAAAATGTGAGTTCTGTGCCTTCGTGCCTGTCTACTTTGCTTTTTATCCTCAACAGTAAGGTAAAACAAATACTGAGTTAAAATATAATTAATAAAAACATGGAACTGAAACCAATAAAAGATAGTTTTATGAATTAGATTGAAAAAACAGGAAAAAAGAGAAAAAAAAACTGCAATCTCAAAACAAGAAAAAGAACCATAAGCCAAACAAAATAGCTTATGGAGGGCCTCTGGATATAAATGTGTGTTTATATCTGCATCCCTCATATGATCTTGTATTGGTGCCATCATGAAATGCACCAAGCTCCCTTGGTCAAAAAGGTTAATCTATTTGTAAGGGTTTGTTACTTAAAAGCTTCTCCAGTTGTGCTTGGCCAAGACTGGACATTAGCCGAGTTGTGATTTTATCGTAGCCACACTTCTTGGCTAAATCATGGGCAGTTTCGCCACGGTCATTCGTTCTGCTTGCTTCAGCTCCACACCTGCAAAAAAAACAGGAAAAAAAGTATCAAAATGGGAGACAATAAACGGGGTTGATTTAGATTTATTTTCTTATACTGGTTTCCTACAGTTTCTCACACTTGGTTCAGTGGTTAGGGCATTCAGATCACAATCATAAGGCTGTGAGTTCAATTCCCAGCAGTGCATTGTTTCCTTGAGCAAGCCACCTGAGTGGCTCCTATGCTAGTAGCACATAAAAGTATTCGCTACACTCTCAGAGTAGTTGACAGCTGTAGAAACCTTGCCAGATCAGATTGGATCCTGGTGCAGCCTCCTGGTTTGCCAGTTCCCAGCCAAACCATTCAACCCATGCCAGCATGGAAAGCAGACGTTAAACAACTATGATGATGAATGTTATATATGTAATAACCGAACTTGTTTCAAAGTAGCATAATCTTTATATATAAAAGTGAGGTTGTGTGCTGTCTGTCTCCTACGATTTAGATTCCTAACTACTCCCACATTTTGCGGTGCAGTGTAACCAAAGCCGGGTATCTTATAGTCGTGATTCATATCGAGCAATTCTGGGTATTAGCGCGTGTCTACGATTAGTCTACGATTTAAAAAAAAATTTACCATCAATTTTTCCCATTTTTAATGCATTTTTGGCATACATAAGGGAAGTAACTCTCTAAAAATTTATTATTAAATCTCAGAACGTAAAAAGCTACAGTAATCCCCCCCCCCTTTGTGGTTAGCCATATTGAGATGGCTATTATACTTTACATCTCTAAAAATACTTATATAGTTATTTCCCTTACAAACCCGAGTAATGCCGGGCGATACTGCTAGTGAAAAATAAAGCAGAAGCCAAGCACATAACACAAGCTTGTATGTGGCAATCCTCACAGACCTTGATGTGACCAGACAATCTGTTGTCTGGTTTAATGCCACCACATGAACTGTTGCAAGAATTTGGTCTTGGTTTCAAACCTAAGGTAAAAAAATGGTTGGTGGTTACTTTCTCCTTTTTCATCGCCAGTCTCAGCAGCAAAGCTCTTTCTTTGACCAAGTCAAATGAAGTTTTGACTCTATTATACCCAGGCAGGAATTTCGTTTAAGCAAGTGACAATCACACACACAGCATTGACAGGCCTCAACATACGGGTGCAGCACGACTGTCATTCTTATGAGTCACAGCCACAACAACGTTCATCTTACTCATACAAACATACATAATGTTTTCAACACAAGTCTTTGAAGATATTTTATCTCAGACATTTTCACCATATCATTCTATAAATTCAAAAGTTTGCATTGAGATGCATTGAAAGATACAGAAAATAATTTATTCTCAAATGCATGATAACACTAATACAATAGCATGAACAGGATAAATTATCCATATATTGCAGAAAAATTCGTTACCGGCCAGCCATGAGACTCGAACTCACATCCCTGTAATTACGTGTCAAGTGCTTTACAGGGATGTTCAAGTCTCATGGCAGGCTGGTAACAATTTTTTCTGCAATATATGGATAGTTTATCCTGTACATGCTATTGTATTGTATTAAAGGGTGTATATACATTTAGTATAGTTCACAGATGACACTGTTATAAGACAAAGCTGTTATTCCTAATTTATTGAAGGGAGCATTTAAATTCTAAACAGAATAATTATGCAGTGCGGGCAAAAAAAAAAAAAAAAAACAACATTGGTCAATAACTATATTTTTTGTTTCAGGGCTGAGACACTGCCTTGAAAATTTTTTAGCCAAATGAACCAGTCCCAATATTTTTTTCCCCCTTTGAGTCAAATAATTGTTCAATTGGTCTCTTTACGAACCGCTACGTTACAGGATGTAAACACACCAACATCGGTAGCCAGGCAGTGGTGGAGGACAAACACTGATATAAAGACACACACGGAGTTCCTTATTTCTTTACTACCCACAAGGGGATAAACACAGAGGGGACAAACGGATTAAGTCGATTACATCGACCCCAGTGCGTAACTGGTACTTATTTAATCGACTCTGAAAGGATGAAAGGCAAAGACACACACACGGATTTTCTATTTACCAAATCCCCTCACAAGGCTCTAGCCGGCCTGAAGCTATTGTAGAAGACACTTAACCGAGGTACCACGCAGTGGGACAGAACCCGGAACCCTGTGGTTGGGAAGCGAGCTTCTTACCACACAGCCACGCCTGCACCTATATATTTATACTAGCAGTATCGCCCGGCGTTGCTCGGGTTTGTAAGGGAAATAACTATATAAGCATTTTTAGAGAGTTACTTCCCTTATATAATAGCGAAAAAATGCATTAAAAATGGGAAAAAATGATGGTAAATTTTTTTTTAAATCGTTGACTCATCGTAGACGCGCGCTAATACCCAGAAGGGCCCGATATGAATCACGACTATAAGATACCTGATTTTTGTTAAACTGCACCGCAAAATGTGGGAGTAGTTAGGAATCTAAATCTTAGGAGACAGACACACAACTTCACTTTTATATATAAAGATTTGTGGAGTGAATGTTTGGTTATATAGTCAAGTTTGTTTCCCAACGAGCTTGTTAAATTCTACAACGCAACACCTAGGGAAATTGTTTTTTTACCAGGATTTCGATTTGTCCAGTGTCTAAAAAAAATATCGTGTGGTACTTCTTCCTCCATCAGACATACATGAAATCAGCGACTGACTCATTGGCAATCTATAACCAATGAGATTTATCGTTCATAAAATGCTAGCATAAAATAAATTTACGGGAGACAACTCTTGTTCTACTTGAATCTTATTACTGCCGTAGTTGCCTCCCTTCACCTGAAAACCATTTCTTAACATTCATTTTTTTTTTTTTTCGCTAACTTTCGAATGGCTCTTTCATTAAAATTATTATTCACTGAGCTTGTAAGTTTTAATTTGTTTTGAAACGGTTTGTCGTCATTTTAACTGAAATGATTTCTTCAACTGAAACTGAATCGTTAAATTGAGAAAAGAAAAAGTTACACATTTTTATGGGTGGATAAGTGATTCTTAAGATCTTTCTGAGACACTACTGATGAAACACATTGAGTTGGGGGTGATTTTTGCTGTCATCTTCCAGATCTCAGCAGCATAGATCGCTATTGGCAGTATTACTGTTTTGTACAGATGAATTTTCAGCTCTATATTATGTTATTGTTATACCAAAGTGTTATATTATATACACTCTTTTACTAGTTTCAGTCATTTGAGTGTGACCCCAGGACATATACTTTGTAAGCCTAGTACTTATTCTATTGGTCTCTTTTGCCAAGCTGCTAAGTTATGGGGATGTAAACACACCAGCATCGGCTGTCAAGCAATGTTGGGGGGACAAACATGTACACACATGTACATATAGATATATATATATATATATATTCTTTTACTTGTTTCAGTCATTTGACTGCGGCCATGCTGGAGCACCGCCTTTAGTTGAGCAAATCGACCCGGGACTTATTCTTTGTAAGCCCAGTACTTATTCTATCAGTCTCTTTTTGCCGAACCGCTAAGTAACGGGGACGTAAACACACCAGCATCGGTTGTCAAGCAATGCTAGGGGGACAAACACAGAGACACAAACATATACACACATGTACATATATATATATACATATATACGACGGGCTTCTTTTCAATTTCCGTCTACCAAATTCACTCACAAGGCTTTGGTTGGCCCGAGGCTATAGTAGAAGACACTTGCCCAAGCTGCCACACAGTGGGAATGAACCCGGAACCATATGGTTGGTAAGCAAGTTACTTACCACACAGCCACTCCTATGCATATACAGTTGAAAATAATTTCATTTGTTTGTATTAAAGGGTAAAAAAAAAAAGGGAAACTGTTTACTTACCGAAGCAGTGTGTCAACAATCTCAAGACCTTCATCTCCAAACTTGACAGCTTCATGTAAAACAGTGTTTCCTTGACTGCAAAGTAAAGCAAATAAAGTTCTTCAGTATTGCAATGCTGCAGGATATGTTTTTGACTTGATTAAATATTTATAGAATGCAAAGATACAGAAAATAATTTATTCCCAAATGCATGATAACCTTTCGTTACCAACTCGGCTGAAACTGGCTCTAGCTCTGAGTACAAATGTCTTGTTTCCATAAGTTCTGAATTAAAATCTTCCACCAAACCTTAGTCACAATTTATGTTCCTAACACTAGCTTAGTGATAACCAAGTTACTTTACTAAATTCTTTGTAATATTTAAAATTAATTGAAAGAAACACAGAGCATCTCAACAGAAATATGGTAACAAAAGGATTAAAATATATGATAGAGAAACAATTCTTAACCCTTTTGATGCCAACCTGGCTGAAACCGCTTCTGGTTCTGTAGTACAAATGTCTTGTTTTCATAAGTTTTGAATTAAAATCTTCCACCAAACCTTAGTCACAATTTATGTTCCTAACACTAGCTTAGTGATAACCAAGTTACTTTACTAAATTCTTTGTAATATTTAAAATTAATTGAAAGAAACACAGAGCATCTCAACAGAAATATGGTAACGAAAGGATTAAAATATATAATAGAGAAACAATTCTTAACCCTTTTGATACCAACCTGGCTGAAACCGCTTCTGGCTCTGTAGTACAAATGTCTTGTTTTCAAAAGTTCTGAATTAAAATCTTCCACCAAACCTTAGTCACAATTGATGTTCCTAACACTAGCTGAATGATAACTAAGTTATTTTACTAAATTCTTTGTTATATTTAAAGTAATTGAAAGAAACACAGAGCCTTTCAAAATAAATACAGTAACGAAAGGGTTAATACAATAGCATGTACAGGATAAACTATCCAGAAATTGCAGAAAAAATCGTTACCGGCTAGCACGAGACTCAAACACACATCCCTGTAAAGCACTTGATGCATAATCACAGAGATGTGAGTTTGAGTCTCATGACAGGCTGGTAACAATTTTTTCTGCCATGTATGGATAGTTTATCCTGTTCATGCTATTGTATTAGTGTTATCATGCATTTGAGAATAAATTATTTTCTGTATCTTTCAATGCATCTCAATGCAAACTTTTGAATTTATAGAATGCAGTTTAAAACCATTATTTACGGAACATTCATTTAGAAATTATGGACAACAGCAATACAGTGAAAGTTTTGAAGAAAATCATATTGTCATTTTCCCTAATGAATATGCAATTGATTCACTAATTTCACAACTTCATTAAAATAAAATCGCAACAAGGATGGTAGACATTGGTGATGCCATCACAAAGGAATATCTGTCAGAAAGAATTCATTCTCTGAGAACAGGAAACTAAAACTGGAAGAAATGATGGAGATATCAGATGCACAGACATGGCTGTATGGTTAAGAAACCTGCTTAGTAACCACATGGTTCTGGGTTCAGTCCCACTGTGTGACACTTTGTGCAAGTGACTTCTACAAAAGCCCCAGGCCCACCAATGTCTTGTGAGTGAATTTCGAAGATGGAAACTACGTAGAAGCCCATCATAATATATACGTGTGTGTGTGTGTGTGTGTGTGTGTCTTTGTGTTTGTTCCCATCCACCATTTGGAAACTGGTGTTGGTTTGTTTACGTCCTCGTAACATAGCAGTTTGGAAAAAGAGAATAAGCACCAGACGTAAGAAACAAGAACTGGGGTCGATTCGTTTGAGTAAAACCCTCCAAGGCGTTGCCCCAGCATGGCCACAGTCCAGTGACTGAATCAAGTAAAAGATAAAAGATATTGTATGTGAATTCATATAAATTCATATAGTGTTTTTTTTTTAACTTTTTCCATTCATTTTGTTTCATTTTTGAAACAATAAAACCTCAAACGTTATTCTTTTATCGATTATAGAGAACTGAGATGTGGTGCCACGTCATTGGTGCCACATCGTTAGTGTCACCAGACACAAGATGGAGATTTATTAATCCTTCCTGCTCTTAACCATAGATTTTACTGGTTTTATTCAATAAGACTGAGACCATGCTGGGGCATTATGTTCAACAATTTAAGTCAATGAACTCAACCACAGCACTCGGTCTGGTACTTCCTGTATCAATCCCCATTTAGAGAATAGCTAAGTCACCACAATACCTTTTACAGAGTTACTTCCCATAACATACATACATGCATGTGTGTGTGCATGCATGCATGCATGTATATACATGCATGTATGTATATGTGGGCTGAAGGTATTTTTCACTACCTTGTTATTAATTCAAAGTAAGACACCTGTTTCTGTGTCTCTATCTTACTCTAACCTTTCATCATCCGATACAAGATCGCCTCCTCCAATGCCCCCTTCTCTCTTGAAAGTTTTTTTCATTTGTCTTGCAAGTACTTGGTGACCCTGTCAGTGCAGGTGCCACTTAAAAGCACCCAGTCCACACTGTGAAGTGGTTGGTGTCTGGAAGGGCATCCAGCTGTAAAGTTTCTGCTGACAGTCTGATAAATAATAATCTTATTAATGATGGTAGCTTGTCTCAGATATTTAATCAATATAATGTTACTTAAATTCCTTTTGAGAAAAAGGGATTATACTTACCAAGATACGGGGCCTTTACGGTGTATATCAGCACCAGCCTGGACAATAACAGGTATACAGTCTTTGTGCTTATTCTTCACAGCCACATGAAGAACTGAGAAATCATTTTTATTTGTACAGTTTGGATCAGCACCCTGAAATTATATATTATTAGTATTATTATTCTATGTTTGACCTTTGCTTTATATTTGTACAAGTTGGCTCCAAGTCTCACACAGAGACCTCAAGAGGCAACAGGTTGGAAGTTCGTATTGTTGTTATGCCTAGTGTGCCATATATTTGGTTTTGTAAATTAAAACTTGATGTTACATAGAAATTATTATTATTATTATTATTATTATTACAATTATCATCATCATTATCATATTTACAATAGTGCATGCTTATTTAGTTAGCAGGTATTTTATCTTGAGATCTGATGACAAGTCTCCTCAAATCTCAAGAATTCTTCTTAACCCTTTCATTACCAACCCAGCCAAAACCGCCTCTGGCTCTGTAGTACAAATCTCTTGTTTTCATAAGTTTTGAATTAAAATCTTCCACCAAACCTTAGTCACAATTTATGTTCCTAACATGAGCTTAATGATAACCAAGTTATTTTACTAAATTCTTTGTTATATTTAATGTAATTGAAAGAAACGCATCTCAAAATAAATACAGTAACGAAAAGGTCAAGATTCTTGCAGAATATAAAATAGTACTTTTCTGCAGGTCAATAATGCAAGTTTCAATTCCAATTTCTTTCAGTCTTTTTTATGTAGCATTTTCATTGTTGTGCTAAGTGCACCTATTATTATTATTATTATTATTATTGAGTGAGAGAGCAGTGCATGCCATCAGAGTGACACTGGGGTAAAATATACGAAGCCCAGTATACCCATCATGACTACCCGTCTGATAAGGGTACACCAGGCACATGCATCACATGATAATCTCATATCAAGATTAAGAGCGCATTATTATTATTATTATTATTATTATTACTGAAGGCAGTAAGCAGGCAGAATTGTTAACATGTGGGGCAAAATGCTTAGCGGTATTTTGTCTGTCGCTACGTTCTGAGTTCAAATTCCGCTGAGTTTGACTTTGCCTTTCATCCTTTCGGGGTCGATAAATTAAGCATCAGTCAAGTACTGGGGTCAATGTGATTGATTGTCCTCATCTCCTTGTCACTCTCTGTGTCACGCTGAATATCCCCGAGAACTACGTTAAGGGTACACGTGTCTGTGGAGTGCTCAGCCACTTGCACGTTAATTCCACGAGCAGGCTGTTCCGTTGATCGGATCAACCGGAACCCTTGTCGTCGGAACCGACGGAGTGCTTCCATAGAATATGATTCTTATTAAAACTGAATATACGAGTCTGTCGCACCACCGCAGTTTCATGCCATTGTGATCTTCAGGCAAAACATAATGGTGTGAAACTTGAGTTTTGAAACAAACTCTCAGCATCAGTTTTAATGAGAAACTATTTTGGTGTCTTTATCTTTTATCTTTTAATTGTTTCAGTCATTAAGCTGTGGCCATGCTGGAGCACTGCCTTAAAGACTTTTTAGTTGAATGCATTGATGCCCCTCCCCCCAGCACTCATCTGTCTTAAGCTTGGTACTTGTTCTATTGATCTCTTTTGCTGAACCACAAAGTCACACTCCAACAGCAGTTGGCAAGTGGTTGGGACAAACACACGCACACACACACACACACACACACAAACATACACACACACACACACACAAACACACACACACACACACAAACATACAGACACACACACACACAAACATGCACACACACACACACACACAACAGTTTCAGTTTCCGTCGACCTAAATTCATTCACAAAGTATTGGTTGTCTGAGGACCATAACAGAAGTCATTTGCCCAAGGAGCCACGTAATGGAACTGAACCTAAAACCATTTGGTTGGGAAGCCAGTTTTTCAGGACATAGCCATGCCTCACACACACAACAGGCTTCTTTCAGTTTCTGTCTCCCGATCCTCTCACAAGGCTCTGGGGCTAGAGCAGAAGGCACTCCAAGGTGCCACAAAGTGGGGCTGAACCCAAGACAACATGGTTGGCAAACAAGCCACATCTGTGCCTCATCATTCTTTGCATTTGATCAATGATGGAAATGATTCCTAAATGTAGAAATTTTTTGAATCTCTTTTAAAGAAATACAAATAGGCGTAAGAGTGGCTGTGTGGTAAGTAGCTTGCTTACGAACCACATGGTTCTAGGTTCAGTCCCACTGCGTGGCACCTTGGGCAAGTGTCTTCTGCTATAGCCCCGGGCCGACCAAAGCCTTGCAAGTGGATTTGGTAGATGGAAACTGAAAGAAGCCCATTGTATATATGTATATAAATATATGTATGCATGTGTTTATATATATGTGTGTGTGTGTGTATGTGTTTGTGTGTCTGTGTTTGTCCCCCCAACATTGCTTGACAACTGATGCTGGTGTGTTTACGTCCCCGTAAGTTAACGGTTCGGCAAAAGAGACCGATAGAATAAGTACTAGGCTTACAAAGAATAAGTCCTGGGGTCGATTTGCTCGACTAAAGGTGGTGCTCCAGCATGGCCGCAGTCAAATGACTGAAACAAGTAAAAGAGTAAAAAGAGAGTATATGCAAATTCTGCAGAAACCATTCCACTTTGTTCTGGAAACTAAATAATACAACAAAAATTATAAATGAATAAAACAATATATGAAAAAGAAAATGATGTCATGAAACTGTATTATTACTAGAAATACTGACTTCATCAAAAAGGCGTTGGACTTCTTTGATATCACCTTCTCCATTAACACAAAACTGCTGGAACAAATTCTTGTCAATTGCCTGAAAAAAATATGACATCAATCATCATGATTTCTACAAAGTATAGTATGACATTCACACCAACCCAGCCATATCAGGCCCAAATATTCTACTTTGTTTTATGTTTAAACTGGCCAGATTCAGCCTCTCACGCATACCCTACAATGGCATTTTGAAAATAGACAATCACATCATTGAAATCTTGAAGCTATGAGATAATATGTGATTAATTCAAAATAATGGGAATAAAGAAGTACTACATTTGACAGAGAAATATGAATGTTAGAGGATTAAATGTCTACACGAAAATAAGTAATTAGTTTGTGGGATCATAATATATTTCATCATGGAATAAGGCAGTGAAATGGTAGAATTATAGCAGTGGCTGTGTGGTAGGAAGCTTGCTTCCCAACCACTTGTTTCCGGGTTCAGTCCCACTGTGTGGTACTTTGGGTAAGTGTCTTCTACTATAGCCTTGGGCCAACAAAAACCTTGTGAGTGGATTTGGTTGGCAGAAACTGAAAGAAGCCTGGAAGCTTACTTTCAGAAGCTCTTTCTTCATCTTCTGTCCACCAAATCCATCGACAAGGTATGACTTGACCCAGGGCTATAATAGAAGACTTTTGCCCGAGGTACCATTCAGTGAGACAGAACCCAACACTACACGCCTGGGAAGTGAACTTCTCCAGCACATACCCATGATTGCACTTTTGTTGCTAAAACTTAACCTACAAAAGAATTTGGTCCTTTGAGCTTCTGCAATCAGTGAAAGATTCTAATGTTCCAGACATTTACCATTCTTCCTAAACAAAGAAATTAAAAGGGTGATCCCCTTTGATTACAAGATTATCATGGATTTCATAAGTTCCAGACATTTACCATTCTTCCTAAACAAAGAACTTAAAAGGGTGATCCCCTTTGATTACAAGATTATCAGGGATTTCATAAGTTCCAGACATTTACCATTCTTCCTAAACAAAGAACTTAAAAGGGTGATCTCCTTTGATTACAAGATTATCATGGATTTCATAAGTTCCAGACATTTACCATTCTTCCTAAACAAAGAACTTAAAAGGGTGATCCCCTTTGATTACAAGATTATCAGGGATTTCATAAGTTCCAGACATTTACCATTCTTCCTAAACAAAGAACTTAAAAGGGTGATCCCCTTTGATTACAAGATTATCATGGATTTCATAAGTTCCAGACATTTACCATTCTTCCTAAACAAAGAAATTAAAAGGGTGATCCTCTTTGATTACAAGATTATCAGGGATTTCATAAGTGCCAGACATTTACCATTCTTCCTAGGGATTTCATAAGTTCCAGACATTTACCATTCTTCCTAAACAAAGAAATTAAAAGGGTGATCCCCTTTGATTACAAGATTATCATGGATTTCATAAATTCCAGACATTTACCATTCTTCCTAAACAAAGAACTTAAAAGGGTGATCCCCTTTGATTACAAGATTATCATGGATTTCATAAGTTCCAGACATTTACCATTCTTCCTAAACAAGAAATTAAAAGGGTGATCCTCTTTGATTACAAGATTATCAGGGATTTCATAAGTGCCAGACATTTACCATTCTTCCTAAACAAAGAACTTAAAAGGGTGATCCCCTTTGATTACAAGATTATCATGGATTTCATAAGTCCAGACATTTACCATTCTTCCTAAACAAGAAATTAAAAGGGTGATCCTCTTTGATTACAAGATTATCAGGGATTTCATAAGTGCCAGACATTTACCATTCTTCCTAAACAAAGAACTTAAAAGGGTGATCCCCTTTGATTACAAGATTATCATGGATTTCATAAGTTCCAGACATTACCATTCTTCCTAAACAAAGAAACTAAAAGGGTGATCCTCTTTGATTACAGATTATCAGGGATTTCATAAGTGCCAGACATTTACCATTCTTCCTAAACAAAGAACTTAAAAGGGTGATCCCCTTTGATTACAAGATTATCAGGGATTTCATAAGTTCCAGACATTTACCATTCTTCCTAAACAAAGAACTTAAAAGGGTGATCCCCTTTGATTACAAGATTATCAGGGATTTCATAAGTGCCAGACATTTACCATTCTTCCTAGGGATTTCATAAGTTCCAGACATTTACCATTCTTCCTAAACAAAGAACTTAAAAGGGTGATCCCCTTTGATTACAAGATTATCAGGGATTTCATAAGTTCCAGACATTTACCATTCTTCCTAAACAAAGAACTTAAAAGGGTGATCCCCTTTGATTACAAGATTATCATGGATTTCATAAGTTCCAACATTTACCATTCTTCCTAAACAAAGAACTTAAAAGGGTGATCCCCTGATTACAAGATTATCAGGGATTTCATAAGTTCCAGACATTTACCATTCTTCCTAAACAAAGAACTTAAAAGGGTGATCCCCTTTGATTACAAGATTATCATGGATTTCATAAGTTCCAGACATTTACCATTCTTCCTAAACAAAGAAATTAAAAGGGTGATCCTCTTTGATTACAAGATTATCAGGGATTTCATAAGTGCCAGACATTTACCATTCTTCCTAAACAAAGAACTTAAAAGGGTGATCCCCTTTGATTACAAGATTATCATGGATTTCATAAGTTCCAGACATTTACCATTCTTCCTAAACAAAGAAATTAAAAGGGTGATCCTCTTTGATTACAAGATTATCAGGGATTTCATAAGTGCCAGACATTTACCATTCTTCCTAAACAAAGAACTTAAAAGGGTGATCCCCTTTGATTACAAGATTATCAGGGATTTCATAAGTTCCAGACATTTACCATTCTTCCTAAACAAAGAAATTAAAAGGGTGATCCTCTTTGATTACAAGATTATCAGGGATTTCATAAGTGCCAGACATTTACCATTCTTCCTAAACAAAGAACTTAAAAGGGTGATCCCCTTTGATTACAAGATTATCATGGATTTCATAAGTTCCAGACATTTACCATTCTTCCTAAACAAAGAAACTAAAAGGGTGATCCTCTTTGATTACAAGATTATCAGGGATTTCATAAGTGCCAGACATTTACCATTCTTCCTAAACAAAGAACTTAAAAGGGTGATCCCCTTTGATTACAAGATTATCAGGGATTTCATAAGTTCCAGACATTTACCATTCTTCCTAAACAAAGAATTTAAAAGGGTGATCCCCTTTGATTACAAGATTATCAGGGATTTCATAAGTGCCAGACATTTACCATTCTTCCTAGGGATTTCATAAGTTCCAGACATTTACCATTCTTCCTAAACAAAGAAATTAAAAGGGTGATCCCCTTTGATTACAAGATTATCATGGATTTCATAAATTCCAGACATTTACCATTCTTCCTAAACAAAGAAATTAAAAGGGTGATCCTCTTTGATTACAAGATTATCAGGGATTTCATAAGTGCCAGACATTTACCATTCTTCCTAAACAAAGAACTTAAAAGGGTGATCCCCTTTGATTACAAGATTATCAGGGATTTCATAAGTTCCAGACATTTACCATTCTTCCTAAACAAAGAACTTAAAAGGGTGATCCCCTTTGATTACAAGATTATCAGGGATTTCATAAGTTCCAGACATTTACCATTCTTCCTAAACAAAGAACTTAAAAGGGTGATCCCCTTTGATTACAAGATTATCATGGATTTCATAAGTTCCAGACATTTACCATTCTTCCTAAACAAAGAACTTAAAAGGGTGATCCCCTTTGATTACAAGATTATCAGGGATTTCATAAGTGCCAGACATTTACCATTCTTCCTAAACAAAGAACTTAAAAGGGTGATCCCCTTTGATTACAAGATTATCAGGGATTTCATAAGTTCCAGACATTTACCATTCTTCCTAAACAAAGAACTTAAAAGGGTGATCCCCTTTGATTACAAGATTATCAGGGATTTCATAAGTGCCAGACATTTACCATTCTTCCTAAACAAAGAACTTAAAAGGGTGATCCCCTTTGATTACAAGATTATCAGGGATTTCATAAGTGCCAGACATTTACCATTCTTCCTAAAACAAAAGAAAGTAAAAGGGTGATCCCTTTGATTACAAGATTATCAGGGATTTCATAAGTGCCAGACATTACCATTCTTCCTAAAAAAAAAAAACTTAAAAGGTGATCCCTTTGATTACAAGATTATCAGGGATTTCATAAGTTCCAGACATTTACCATTCTTCCTAAACAAAGAACTTAAAAGGGTGATCCCCTTTGATTACAAGATAATCATGGATTTCATAAGTTCCAGACAATTTACCATTCTCCTAAACAAAGAACTTAAAAGGGTGATCCCCTTTGATTACAAGATTATCAGGGATTTCATAAGTTCCAGACATTTACCATTCTTCCTAAACAAAGAACTTAAAAGGGTGATCCCCTTTGATTACAAGATTATCATGGATTTCATAAGTGCCAGACATTTACCATTCTTCCTAAACAAAGAAACTAAAAGGGTGATCCTCTTTGATTACAAGATTACAGGGATTTCATAAGTTCCAGACATTTACCATTCTTCCTAAACAAAGAACTTAAAAGGGTGATCCCTTTGATTACAAGATTATCAGGATTTCATAAGTTCCAGACATTTACCATTCTTCCTAAACAAAGAAATTAAAAGGGTGATCCTCTTGATTACAGAATTATCAGGGATTTCATAAGTGCCAGACATTTACCAGTTCCTAAACAAAGAACTTAAAAGGGTGATCCCCTTTGATTACAAGATTATCATGGATTTCATAAGTTCCAGACATTTACCATTCTTCCTAAACAAGAAAACTAAAAGGGTGATCTCTTTGATTACAAGATTATCAGGGATTTCATAAGTGCCAGACATTTACCATTCTTCCTAAACAAAGAACTAAAAGGGTGATCCCCTTTGATTACAAGATTATCAGGGATTTCATAAGTTCCAGACATTTACCATTTTTCCTAAACAAAGAATTTAAAAGGGTGATCCCCTTGATTACAAGATTATCAGGGATTTCATAAGTGCCAGACATTTACCATTCTTCTAGGGATTTCATAAGTTCCAGACATTTACCATTTCCTAAACAAAGAAATTAAAAGGGTGATCCCCTTTGATTACAAGATTATCATGGATTTCATAAATTCCAGACATTTACCATTCTTCCTAAACAAAGAAATTAAAAGGGTGATCCTCTTTGATTACAAGATTATCAGGGATTTCATAAGTGCCAGACATTTACCATTCTTCCTAAACAAAGAACTTAAAAGGGTGATCCCTTTGATTACAAGATTATCAGGGATTTCATAAGTTCCAGACATTTACCATTCTTCCTAAACAAAGAACTTAAAAGGGTGATCCCCTTTGATTACAAGATTATCAGGGATTTCATAAGTTCCAGACATTTACCATTCTTCCTAAAAACAAAGAACTTAAAAGGGTGATCCCCTTTGATTACAAGATTATCAGGGATTTCATAAGTTCCAGACATTTACCATTCTTCCTAAACAAAGAACTTAAAAGGGTGATCCCCTTTGATTACAAGATTATCAGGGATTTCATAAGTGCCAGACATTTACCATTCTTCCTAAACAAAGAACTTAAAAGGGTGATCCCCTTTGATTACAAGATTATCAGGGATTTCATAAGTTCCAGACATTTACCATTCTTCCTAAACAAAGAACTTAAAAGGGTGATCCCCTTTGATTACAAGATTATCAGGGATTTCATAAGTGCCAGACATTTACCATTCTTCCTAAACAAAGAAATTAAAAGGGTGATCCCCTTTGATTACAAGATTATCAGGGATTTCATAAGTGCCAGACATTTACCATTCTTCCTAAACAAAGAAATTAAAAGGGTGATCCCCTTTGATTACAAGATTATCAGGGATTTCATAAGTGCCAGACATTTACCATTCTTCCTAAACAAAGAAATTAAAAGGGTGATCCCCTTTGATTACAAGATTATCAGGGATTTCATAAGTTCCAGACATTTACCATTCTTCCTAAACAAAGAACTTAAAAGGGTGATCCCCTTTGATTACAAGATTATCATGGATTTCATAAGTTCCAGACATTTACCATTCTTCCTAAACAAAGAACTTAAAAGGGTGATCCCCTTTGATTACAAGATTATCAGGGATTTCATAAGTTCCAGACATTTACCATTCTTCCTAAACAAGAAATTAAAAGGGTGATCCCCTTTGATTACAAGATTATCATGGATTTCATAAGTGCCAGACATTTACCATTCTTCCTAAACAAAGAACTTAAAAGGGTGATCCCTTTGATTACAAGATTATCAGGGATTTCATAAGTTCCAGACATTTACCATTCTTCCTAAACAAGAACTTAAAAGGGTGATCCCCTTTGATTACAAGATTATCAGGGATTTCATAAGTGCCAGACATTTACCATTCTTCCTAAACAAAGAACTTAAAAGGGTGATCCCCTTTGATTACAAGATTATCATGGATTTCATAAGTTCCAGACATTTACCATTCTTCCTAAACAAAGAACTTAAAAGGGTGATCCCTTTGATTACAAGATTTCATGGTTTCATAAGTTCCAGACATTTACCATTTTCTTCCTAAACAAAGAAACTAAAAAGGGTGATCCTCTTTGATTACAAGATTATCAGGGATTTCATAAGTGCCAGACATTTACCATTCTTCCTAAACAAAGAACTTAAAAGGGTGATCCCCTTTGATTACAAGATTATCAGGGATTTCATAAGTTCCAGACATTTACCATTCTTCCTAAACAAAGAATTAAAAGGGTGATCCCCTTTGATTACAAGATTATCAGGGATTTCATAAGTGCCAGACATTTACCATTCTTCCTAGGATTTCATAAGTTCCAGACATTACCATTCTTCCTAAACAAAGAAATTAAAAGGGTGATCCCCTTTGATTACAAGATTATCATGGATTTCATAAGTGACATTTACCATTCTTCCTAAACAAAGAAATTAAAAGGGTGATCCTCTTTGATTACAAGATTATCAGGGATTTCATAAGTGCCAGACTTTACCATTCTTCCTAAACAAAGAACTTAAAAGGGTGATCCCCTTTGATTACAAGATTATCAGGGATTTCATAAGTTCCAGACATTTACCATTTTCCTAAACAAAGAACTTAAAAGGGTGATCCCCTTTGATTACAAGATTATCAGGGATTTCATAAGTTCCAGACATTTACCATTCTTCCTAAACAAAGAACTTAAAAGGGTGATCCCCTTTGATTACAAGATTATCAGGGATTTCATAAGTTCCAGACATTTACCATTCTTCCTAAACAAAGAACTTAAAAGGGTGATCCCCTTTGATTACAAGATTATCAGGGATTTCATAAGTGCCAGACATTACCATTCTTCCTAAACAAAGAACTTAAAGGGTGATCCCCTTTGATTACAAGATTATCAGGGATTTCATAAGTTCCAGACATTTACCATTCTTCCTAAACAAAGAACTAAAAGGGTGATCCCCTTTGATTACAAGATTATCAGGGATTTCATAAGTTCCAGACATTTACCATTCTTCCTAAACAAAGAATTAAAAGGGTGATCCCCTTTGATTACAAGATTATCAGGGATTTCATAAGTGCCAGACATTTACCATTCTTCCTAAACAAAGAAATTAAAAGGGTGATCCCCTTTGATTACAAGATTATCAGGATTTCATAAGTGCCAGACATTTACCATTCTTCCTAAACAAAGAAATTAAAAGGGTGATCCCCTTTGATTACAAGATTATCAGGGATTTCATAAAGTTCAGACATTTACCATTCTTCCTAAACAAAGAACTAAAAGGGTGATCCCCTTTGATTACAGATTATATCAGGATTTCATAAGTTCCAGACATTTACCATTCTTCTTCTAAACAAAGAACTTAAAAGGGTGATCCCCTTTGATTACAAGATTATCAGGGATTTCATAAGTTCCAGACATTTACCATTCTTCCTAAACAAAGAACTTAAAAGGGTGATCCCCTTTGATTACAAGATTATCATGGATTCATAAGTGCCAGACATTTACCATTCTTCCTAAACAAAGAACTTAAAGGGTGATCCCCTTTGATTACAAGATTATCAGGGATTTCATAAGTTCCAGACATTTACCATTCTTCCTAAACAAAGAACTTAAAAGGGTGATCCCCTTTGATTACAAGATTATCAGGGATTTCATAAGTTCCAGACATTTACCATTCTTCCTAAACAAAGAAATTAAAAGGGTGATCCCCTTTGATTACAAGATTATCAGGGATTTCATAAGTTCCAGACATTTACCATTCTTCCTAAACAAAGAACTTAAAAGGGTGATCCCCTTTGATTACAAGATTATCAGGGATTTCATAAGTTCCAGACATTTACCATTCTTCCTAAACAAAGAAATTAAAAGGGTGATCCCCTTTGATTACAAGATTATCAGGGATTTCATAAGTTCAACATTCCGCCATTCGTCAATTAGTCATGTGTCTAGTTTAGTGTGATTGATTTTATAAGGAATTCGGTGCTTACCGAGAGTTTATGCTTTTTAGAGTTGAGGCGTCGAGTCTTCTTTTTCTTCTTCTTGTTGCTGGATGACACCATTGATGCATCACTGGTCTCTGCAGAAACTGCACGAAACGAAGAAAGCAACATTGATGCCATAATGGAAGGTTGTTGTTACGGTTGTACTCATGTGGTGTGTTTAAAAGATACAGTGGAAGACGGGAGAGAGAGAGAGAGGAGAGAGAGAGAGAGAGAGAGAGTGAGTGAGTGAGTGAAAGAGACAGACAGACAGAGAGTGAGTGAGAGAGTGAGTGAAAGAGACAGACAGACAGAGAGTGAGTGAGAGAGTGAGTGAGTGAGTGAGTGAAAGAGACAGACAGACAGAGAGTGAGTGAGAGAGTGAGTGAGTGAGTGAGTGAAAGAGACAGACAGACAGAGGGTGAGTGAGAGAGTGAGTGAGTGAGTGAGTGAAAGAGACAGACAGACAGAGGGTGAGTGAGAGAGTGAGTGAGTGAGTGAGTGAAAGAGACAGACAGACAGAGGGTGAGTGAGAGAGAGAGTGAGTGAGTGAGTGAAAGAGACAGACAGACAGAGGGTGAGTGAGAGACAGAAAGTGAGTGAGAGGCACAGAGAGACAGAGACTAAGACAGAGAGAGAGAGACAGACAGACAGACAGGAAGTGAGTGAGAAAGAGACAGACAGACAGACAACAGAGAGTGAGTGAGAGGGAGACAGACAAAGACATAGACAGACAGAGAGTGAGTGAGTGAGTGAGAGAGAGAGAGAGACAGACAGACAGAAACAAAGACAGACAGAGAATGAGTGAGAGAGAGAGGGGGCTTGAAAGAGAGAGGGAGGAAGAGAGAGAGAGAGATAAAGGACTTGCATTTTATTTTTCAATGCTGAAAGGATGAAAAATAAAGTTGAAATGAATACCACAAGGTATTTAGTCCAACACTAATGACTTGGTCAATACAACGCATATATATTTGGATGTGTGTATACATACATTTGTTTTGTGTGCGTGAGCATGAATGTATAATATATGGTTATGCATATACGTTGGCATATATATACATGTGGATGTGTGGATGTGTAACAACATGAATAAACCAATTACCACATGTCTTCGGAACTTTTACTCTTGTTTTTAAATGCAAATTCGCATGCATCCACACATCCATTCCTAAATAACATACACACACGTCCATTCCTCCATCAATACACATCCAGTCACCCTTCCATCCATCAATTCATACACAAACTTACATACATACATACACATACATACATACATACATACACACACACACCTACATACATACATACATACATGCATACAGATACATACATACATGCATACACACATACATACATACAAACATACTTACATACACACATACATATAGATACATAGATACATACATGCATATCTACATATCACGTGACTCTTTCACGTGACCGACCAGACCATCAGATGTTGCTACACATCGCTGGTCACAATGCGTTCGCATTGTTTTAGCCTTCAAACGACGCCACCCCACTGGCTAAGCGAGCAGGCCAACAGAAGAAAGAGTGGGAGAAAGAGTGGTGAAAGAGTACAGCAGGGATCCCCACCCCCTGCTGGAGCCTCGTGGAGCTTTTAGGTGTTTTCACTCAATAAACACACACAACGCCTGGTCTGGGAATCGAAACCGCGATCCTCTGACCACGAGTGCGCTCCCCTAACCACTGAGCCATTGCGCCTCCACATATCTACATATACACATACATAATACAGATACATAGACACACATACACACACACACACAATGAAGTTTACCCAAATTTTGGGGCTTCCACTCCTTTACAAAATTTCTTTACAAACTTCCTAGCAATTTCTGAAGAAGGAATTTTTATATTCCAAAATATTATTTTAAACTATGAAATAATTAAATTATTTCTAACAGTTATTATAGTCCACTCTGCATTGCTGTACCATTCCAGACATGTTACATTTCACAAACAACACACAATGCATCCAGCGAGCCACAATACTCTCTTAATATGATAAATGTTTATGGAATTCTGCCCTGAAACATAAAACAGTAGAATAGAAAGTTTTACCTAGGGAAGATTCACTCCGGAAAGTATCTAAAATATTTGTTTCTCGATACGGAGATTGAAGATTGTCAGCAGATCGTGATGGTGTGTGGCCATTAGTGAGGTTAGATTTCGATTGACAGAGTGAAAAGTTTAAAGTCAAACTCAGTTCAAAACTATCTTCATGAATTGTTCCTGACACAAGCTGTTCAATTATAAGACAACATGCAAAAACACATTAATCTCAGGCTACACAAAATGAAATCTTTATTTTGGGGCTGTTTTGGTTTTTAGACATATATTCTTCCTTTTCCTATTCCTTCTTCCTCAGAATGGAGATTCCTTCCCTAACCATATTTATGTCCCATGACTTCAGGAAACATTTTTTCACGCTAAGAGTTGCTGAAGCATGGAACAAACTGCCGGCATCAGTTGTTAGTTGTCGGAGCACTGCATCCTTCAAAACTTTCTGAGATTCGCCAACACTACACCTGATTTTCTCCCCTCCATACACACACAAGCATGTATCTGACTCATACATTGTTCGCTTTCCAGACATTTTTACATTACTGCATGTACTTTATACGCACTTTCTGACAAGTTGTGGTGCACCTGAGCACTGTGTACAATAATTTCATTATTATTATATTATTATAACCAGGTTTTGGACCATGTTTTGAACTAGAAATATCCAAACTGAGCACCACCCAACTCAATGCCACCAGTATGGCCACTGGGAGACTTCCTTTGAGTACCAGAAGTTAAAATTAAAGAAATTATGCATAGTAAGGTTTTCTAAATTAAAACATTTACATATCGTTTGACAATAATAATTAATAAATGGATGCTGTTCTTACTGTCAAATATTGCCAAAAAGTAGAAGAGGAAATAGAAAACAAAATCATTGCTTATTGCTCCACCACCACCCCAAGTCTTCCAACCAGGAGTTGAAATTATAAGCATTAGGGTCCAATCCTTAACTTTAGCAATTCGAGTCGCAGCCAACATTAGAGCTGGACATATTATTTTAACCTCAATTGGTGATTTTCTATCATTCTCATTAATCAACACAATCATTATTACAACATCAATTGTTTTAATTAAACCAAATTGGTTATTTCATTTTCGAAATTGATATTGCCATTATTCAAAGTTACATTTTCTTGTGGTTGCTCTATCCCCACTCACTTCCACCCACCTCATACCTTGAAGTTCCCCCACCCCCATCATCATCTCTTTCCAGCTCCCCCCACTCACTCCTACCCTCTCTTCTAAAATGTAAGTAGTCACAAAGCTGCTCTACAGCCCCCCAAAAAAACCTGTTCTGCTCTGACCCCATTTCTCATATTTTGACCCCTCATCTCCGAGCATAAAGCTGCCCCACCCCTTCGGGGCTCATAGTCTTGCAAGCCGCATGGCGACCTGACCAGTGCTGATGCCCCCACCAAAAAAAGCATCCAGTACATTGTGTAAAGTGTTTGGCATTAGGAAGGGCATCATCCGGCCAGAGAAACCACGGCCAAGACAGACACTGGAGCATGGTGCAGACCTTGGACACACAATGGGCTTCGTTCAGTTTCCATCTGCCAAGTCCACTCACAAGGCTTTGGTCAGTGGAATTGAACCTAGAACCCTGTGGTTGCAAGGTGAGCTTCTTAAGCACACAGCTATGCCTGCATCTCAGTCGTGGTGGTGGTGGTGGCAGTGGTATCAACACAACTGATTCCATTCCATCTTCATTCTTATGGGGAAATGGATAGAAAACAGTGAAAAAGATAAAATATACTACAACAAATGTGTGCAGAATGACAATGATAGAGCTTCTCCTTGAAGCCAAATGGTTTGACTTTAGAGAATAAACAGGAAATGAGAGAGAGAGAGGGAGAGAGAGAGAGAGGAGAGAGAGAGAGAGAGAGAGAGAGATTTACCCTTCCCATGCGTGGTTCTGCAATTAGACCTCGAAACTCTGCACAATTTTGGGCATGGACTTTGAGATGATGGCAAATATGTTCCACTTGTTTTCTCCAGAAACCTACAATGAACAGCCAAGAGAAACATGTGAGGTGAGAGAGAGAGAGAGAGAGAGAGAGAGAGAGAGAAATAGAGAGAGACAAATGGAGAGAGAGAGACAAATAGAGAGAAACAAATAGAGAGAGAGACAAATAGAGAGAGACAAATGGAGAGAGAGATAAATAGAGAGGGGGAAGGGAGGGAGGAAGGAAGGCAGGAAGGAAGAAAGAAAGAAAGAAAGAAAGAAGGAAAAAGAAAGAAAGAAAGAGAGAAAGAGGGAGAAGCAGTCACATGGGAGAGATCACAAAATTTGATGAATCCAGAAGCTGGGAGTAGTATAGAATCTGATGCTTTGCTTCAAGCTTTCTCCGTTTGTCTGTAAAAGAGAAGGAAAGTGTATGGGGAGAGGGAAGAGGGGGGAGGAATGTAACTGGTTGGGCTGTAAAAAAAATCAACGAGGCAGACAGACAGACAGACAGACAAGCAGACAGAAAAAGGACTGTAAAAATAACACAAAGGCAAAGAGAAAATGCCGTCCCTCAATTAGGCTGAACTGAAGCGGGCTGCTACGGTTCTTCATCTGTAAAACTAAAAGATTAGTGGTTTGTTTATCCAAACTCCACCCATCTAACACCCGTGGACATATTTACAAAGTCAAAAAACAGCACAGCTCCCATGACTTCAGGAAACATTTTTTCACGCTGAGAGTTGCTGAAGCATGGAACAGACTGTCGGCATCAGTTGTTAGTTGTCGGAGCACTGCATCCTTCAAAACTTCCATGCTTTCTGAGATTCGCCAACACTACACCTGATTTTCTCCGCTCCATACACACGCAGGCATGTATCTGACTCATACATTGTTCGCTTTCCAAACATTTTTACATTACTGCATGTACTTTATATGCACTTTCTGACAAGTTGTGGTGCACCTGAGCACCGTATACAATAATTTCATTATTATTATTATTATTATTTTTGGAATCACTTCCCAGGATCCCTAGCAGAGATTTGATTCCCAATGAACTAATTTATCCAGCAGTAAGTATTAGTGAATAGGAGTTAGGAAGAAGTAAAGCACTCTGTATAGTCAGTGGGAGCACTGGTTTAAATGCCAAGTGTTTCATAAACTTGGTGTGCTGAGCCCAAACTCTACAGCAGCATCATCATCATTATCATCATCATCGCTGCCACCGCCGCTGCCATCACCACCACCACCACCACCATTTAATGTTCATTTTTCGATTCTTGCATGGGTCAAATAGAGTTTGTTGGGGGCAGATTATTTATGGCCGAATGCCCTTCCAGTTGCCAGCCCTCACCTGTTTCCAAGCAAGGCAATATTTCTTTGCTGCCATTTCAATTAAGGAATAGTAACACCAATACATAACTGGTACTTAGTTTATCAATGCTGCCATGATGAATGGTGAAATTGGCTTTGGCAGAATTTGATGTTAGAAGGCGAAAAGATGAATATTGTGGGTCCAGAAAAGAAGATATTCAATTGACTTAGCAGCTGGCTACAGAGAGACCAATCCAGTAATGAGCTAAGTTGTGTGTGGGACAGGAAAGAGTGGGGCTCAATGATTGTTGATGCCCTGTAGATATGGCATATAAAGAAGAAAAATAAGATATGAGTGTGATTTAACTGCTCTTTTTAGCATGTCAAGCCACCACGTACAGGCTCCATTGTAGGTTCACGACTTTCAATAACAACATAAATAAAATGAATTTAATACAATTATTTTATCAATAAAAATGTCCAAACAGTCATAAATAGCAATGTATCGATATTAATCATGGAAATGTATCAATATATTCACACAATCACTCTTCTATAATAATAAATGTGAAATTTTGTCTGTCTGGGAACCCCCTCCCCGTGTCTCAATCTACATTTGCTTTGCATAAATATATTACGTTTTTGGAATCAGGATGACGTCCCGGATTGAAAATCTGCCCTTCATTTGGTTCTTGAACATCCAGCATTGGGATCTGATTTAAAAAGCACTTGGGCTGCTATTTCTAGCAGGCAAAGCTTGGCTGATTCACGCCATATTGGTTGGCGTTTGTCAGATGACGTCAGAGATCAAGAGAGAGAGATAAATGACATTTGCTTTGTTAATTTTACGCCAAGATAAGAACTTTTGGACAAACTGACCAACATTTGAAATTCAATTTGGGACTGGAACAATAGACAGATTGCATTACAGAATTAATTTCTCATCCATCCTCAACCTCTGATCAAACACCACCAGGGCATATAGTCATTATAGAAGTATTATAGACATGCTATTTAGCTCTCCTTAGTTTTCGGCCACAGGCCCAATTAGCCCTCTGCAGGAGACAGCTTAAAAGTCTGCAAGGAGTACAGCTTTTAAGCTAGTTTCTTCTAAAATATGTCTTTTTCTTTAATTATGCTCTCTTTTAATTTTTCTTGGTTAAATTTTCATAAGCGTCTATGTTCAATCTCTCATTTTATGTCCTTGAACAATTCAATTCTTTTTGTATAAGTCCCTTGGGCAAATGCAGGCTATTGAACCAGAAACACAGATCTGTGACTGTCTTCTTACCTCCAAACGATAAGCCCCTCCTCCTCCTTAATGGCATATCAACTTTGGAGAGTCCTTGAATTTTGAGATTATTTCCCCTTTCTCATTTGGCGCTGGTCTTAATTGCCATTTGGTAATTACAATACAGCCTCTAAATAATTTTAATAATTCAGGTATTTATACTGTATGGTATTTGATAGACCTGTATCTGTCTATGTTGCTCAAATACTGGCCAATGGCCACTTTGAGTTATTTCTTTTAGATCATTTTTGTCTAAATTGCACAAAGGCAGAGGAGTGGCTGTGTGGTAAGTAGCTTGCTAACCAACCACATGGTTCCGGGTTCAGTCCCACTGCGTGGCATCTTGGGCAAGTGTCTTCTGCTATAGCCTCGGGCCGACCAAAGCCTTGTGAGTGGATTTGGTAGACGGAAACTGAAGGAAGCCTGTCATATATATGTATATATATATATGTGTGTGTGTGTGTGTGTATATGTTTGTGTGTCTGTGTTTGTCCCTCTAGCATTGCTTGACAACCGATGCTGGTGTGTTTACGTCCCCGTCACTTAGCAGTTCGGCAAAAGAGACCGATAGAATAAGTACTGGGCTTACAAAGAATAAGTCCCCGGGGTCGATTTGCTCGACTAAAGGCGGTGCTCCAGCATGGCCGCAGTCAAATGACTGAAACAAGTAAAAGAGTAAAGAGTAAACCTGAAATGGTTGCTGTACCCCATGTATGAGAGACAACAAGGAGCAGCTAAACCAGGTAGAACTTCTCCCTCGTTTCAGGTAAGTGCTTTGATTTTGTGGATCCACTTTAATAGGGCACGGGGGAGACAAAAAGGCACAAGCATGGCCGTGTGGTTAAGAACCTTGCTTTGCAACCACTCGGTTTTTCAGTTCAGTCCCTCTGCACCTTGGATAAGCATCTTCTACCATAACCCCAGGCAAATCAATACCTTGTGAGTAAATTTGGTACATGGAAACTGTGAGGAAGCCCATCAAGTGTGTGTGTGTTTTTTTGTTTGTTCCCTCCCCACCATTTATCAATTAGTGTTGGTTTGTTTACGGCCCCGTAACTGAGCAGTTCAGCAAGCAGAGACCAATTAAGTACCAGACTTTAAAAGAAGTACCAGGGTTGATTTGCTCGACTAAAACCTTCAAGGCAGTGCTACAGTATGGCCACAGTCCAATGAATGAAATGAGTAAAAACTAAGAGATAGAATCAGGTAAACTAACAGTAAGACAAGTATAAATTAACGAAGGACTGTCTAATTAGACTAACGAAAACAGACTAATTTACCTCGGCCTGGACTGATGGCTGTAAGAAGCGGTTGCCTGTCTCGTAGCTGTTTCTCATAAGACTTCTTTTCTTCATCTTGCATCTCTTTCTTCGTTATTTCTCGTTGTGATGGGTAGAACAGGCCAATGGTCTGAGTGCCAGTTGACTGCTTGGATCTTGATGAATAATTAGTGCTCTGAGCCACTGTCCATTGGCCCTTTAGTGTGTGGTGGGCAGGAGTGGAAAGGAAGGTAAAAGAAATTAAGATTTGAAGAATATTCTTTGTGATATTTTCATGAAACAATATATAAGAACAACTTTTTTTTTCCATTTGGAGATGGTTTTTAATTATGTATCTATGACAACCAGTTTAATAAATTAATTAATTCGTACAATAGAAAAATGAAGACCCAGAAGTAGTACTGCTTGGTATTTTGTCCAACATACTAACAATTTTGTGAGCTCACCATCACCACTACCACTATAATAATAATAATAATGGTCTCAAATTTTGCCACAAGGGCAGCAATTTGGCGGGAGAGAATAAGTCGATTACATCGACCCCAGTGTTCAACTGGTACTTGTTTTATTGACCCCAGAAGGACGAAAGGCAAAGTCAACCTCAGCGGAATTTGAACTCAGAATGTAAAGATGGGTGAAAAACCGTTAAGTATTTAGCCCGGTGTGAATAATAATAATCCTTTCTACTACAGAGGCACTGAAATTTTGTGGGGAGGGGCTTGTCGACTGCATCAGTCCCAATGTTTCACTGGAACTTAATTCATCAACCCTGAAAGGATGAAAGGCAAAGTCAACCTCGGTGGAATTTGAACTCAGAACCTAGTGGCAGACGAAATACTGCTAAGCATTTCACCCGGCATGCTAACAATTCTGTCAGCTTGCTGCCTTAATAATAATAATCAACATCAAAAAATCAAATGCAAATTGTAGTTGTGATAACTGTGCCGGTGGCACGTAAAAAGCACCAACCGATCGTGGCCGTTGCCAGCCTCACCTGGCACCTGTGCCGGTGGCACGTAAAAAGCACCAACTGATCGTGGCCGTTGCCAGCCTCACCTGGCACCTGTGCCAGTGGCACGTAAAAAGCACCAACCGATCGTGGCCGTTGCCAGCCTCACCTGGCACCTGTGCCGGTGGCACGTAAAAAGCACCAACCGATCATGGCCGTTGCCAGCCTCACCTGGCACGTAAAAAGCACCAACCGATCGTGGCCGTTGCCAGCCTCACCTGGCACCTGTGCCGGTGGCACGTAAAAAGCACCAACCGATCGTGGCCGTTGCCAGCCTCACCTGGCACCTGTGCCGGTGGCACGTAAAAAGCACCAACCGATCGTGGCCGTTGCCAGCCTCACCTGGCACCTGTGCCGGTGGCACGTAAAAAGCACCAACCGATCGTGGCCGTTGCCAGCCTCACCTGGCACCTGTGCCGGTGGCACGTAAAAAGCACCAACCGATCGTGGCCGTTGCCAGCCTCACCTGGCACCTGTGCTGGTGGCACGTAAAAAGCACCAACCGATCGTGGCCGTTGCCAGCCTCACCTGGCACCTGTGCCGGTGGCACGTAAAAAGCACCAACCGATCGTGGCCGTTGCCAGCCTCACATGGCACCTGTGCTGGTGGCACGTAAAAAGCACCAACCGATCGTGGCCGTTGCCAGCCTCACCTGGCACCTGTGCCGATGGCACGTAAAAAGCACCAACCAATCATGGCCGTTGCCAGCCTCACCTGGCACCTGTGCTGGTGGCACGTAAAAAGCACCAACCGATCGTGGCCGTTGCCAGCCTCACCTGGCACCTGTGCCGGTGGCACGTAAAAAGCACCAACCGATCGTGGCCGTTGCCAGCCTCACCTGGCACCTGTGCTGGTGGCACGTAAAAAGCACCAACCGATCGTGGCCGTTGCCAGCCTCACCTGGCACCTGTGCTGGTGGCACGTAAAAAGCACCAACCAATCGTGGCCGTTGCCAGCCTCACCTGGCACCTGTGCCGGTGACACGTAAAAAGCACCAACCAATCATGGCCGTTGCCAGCCTCACCTGGCACCTGTGCCGGTGGCACGTAAAAAGCACCAACCAATCATGGCCGTTGCCAGCCTCACCTGGCACCTGTGCCGGTGGCACGTAAAAAGCACCAACCGATCATGGCCGTTGCCAGCCTCACCTGGCACCTGTGCCGGTGACACGTAAAAAGCACCAACCAATCATGGCCGTTGCCAGCCTCACCTGGCACCTGTGCCGGTGACACGTAAAAAGCACCAACCAATCATGGCCGTTGCCAGCCTCACCTGGCACCTGTGCCGGTGACACGTAAAAAGCACCAACCAATCATGGCCGTTGCCAGCCTCACCTGGCACCTGTGCCAGTGGCACGTAAAAAGCACCAACCAATCATGGCCGTTGCCAGCCTCACCTGGCACCTGTGCCGGTGGCACGTAAAAAGCACCAACCGATCGTAGCCATTGCCAGCCTCACCTGGCACCTGTGCCGGTGGCACGTAAAAAGCACCAACCGATCGTGGCCGTTGCCAGCCTCACCTGGCACCTGTGCCGGTGGCACGTAAAAAGCACCAACCAATCATGGCCGTTGCCAGCCTCACCTGGCACCTGTGCCGGTGGCACGTAAAAAGCACCAACCAATCATGGCCGTTGCCAGCCTCACCTGGCACCTGTGCCGGTGGCACGTAAAAAGCACCAACCGATCATGGCCGTTGCCAGCCTCACCTGGCACCTGTGCCGGTGACACGTAAAAAGCACCAACCAATCATGGCCGTTGCCAGCCTCACCTGGCACCTGTGCCGGTGGCACGTAAAAAGCACCAACCGATCGTAGCCATTGCCAGCCTCACCTGGCACCTGTGCTGGTGGCACGTAAAAAGCACCAACCAATCGCGGCCGTTGCCAGCCTCACCTGGCACCTGTGCCGTGGCACGTAAAAAGCACCACCGATCATGGCCGTTGCCAGCCTCACCTGGCACCTGTGCCTGACACGTAAAAAGCACCAACCATCGTGGCCGTTGCCAGCCTCACCTGGCACCTGTGCCGGTGGCACGTAAAAAGCACCAACCGATCATGGCCGTTGCCAGCCTCACCTGGCACCTGTGCCGGTGACACGTAAAAAGCACCAACCGATCGTGGCCGTTGCCAGCCTCACCTGGCACCTGTGCCGGTGGCACGTAAAAAGCACCAACCATCGTGGCCGTTGCCAGCCTCACCTGGCACCTGTGCCGTGACACGTAAAAAGCACCAACCGATCGTGGCCGTTGCCAGCCTCACCTGGCACCTGTGCCGGTGGCACGTAAAAAGCACCAACCAATCGTGGCCGTTGCCAGCCTCACCTGGCACCTGTGCCGGTGGCACGTAAAAAGCACCAACCGATCGTAGCCATTGCCAGCCTCACCTGGCACCTGTGCCGGTGGCACGTAAAAAGCACCAACCAATCGCGGCCGTTGCCAGCCTCACCTGGCACCTGTGCCGGTGGCACGTAAAAAGCACCAACCGATCGTAGCCATTGCCAGCCTCACCTGGCACCTGTGCCGGTGGCACGTAAAAAGCACCAACCGATCATGGCCGTTGCCAGCCTCACCTGGCACCTGTGCCGGTGGCACGTAAAAAGCACCAACCAATCGTGGCCGTTGCCAGCCTCACCTGGCACCTGTGCCGGTGGCACGTAAAAAGCACCAACCGATCGTGGCCGTTGCCAGCCTCACCTGGCACCTGTGCCGGTGGCACGTAAAAAGCACTAACCGATCATGGCCGTTGCCAGCCTCACCTGGCACCTGTGCCGGTGGCACGTAAAAAGCACCAACCAATCGTGGCCGTTGCCAGCCTCACCTGGCACCTGTGCCGGTGGCACGTAAAAAGCACCAACCAATCGTGGCCGTTGCCAGCCTCACCTGGCACCTGTGCTGGTGGCACGTAAAAAGCACCAACCAATCATGGCCGTTGCCAGCCTCACCTGGCACCTGTGCCGGTGACACGTAAAAAGCACCAACCGATCGTAGCCATTGCCAGCCTCACCTGGACCTGTGCCGGTGACACGTAAAAAGCACCAACCAATCGTAGCCATTGCCAGCCTCACCTGGCACCTGTGCCGGTGACACGTAAAAAGCACCAACCAATCGTAGCCATTGCCAGCCTCACCTGGCACCTGTGCCGGTGACACGTAAAAAGCACCAACCAATCGTAGCCATTGCCAGCCTCACCTGGCACGTAAAAAGCACCCACTACACTCACGGAGTGGTTGGTGTTAGGAAGGGCATCAAGCTGTAGAAACACTGCCAGATCAGACTGGAGCCTGGTGCAGCTTCCTGGCTTCCCAGACCCCGGTCAAACCGTCCAACCCACGCTAGCATGGAGAACGGACGTTAAACGATGAATAATAATAATAATCTATTCTGCTATGGAAACAAGGCCTGAAATTTGGGAGAAGGGGATGAGTTGATTACATCGTCCCCAGTGTTTCACTGGCACTTTATTGACCCCAAAAGGATGAAAGGCAAAGTCGACCTTGGCAGAATTTGAACTCAGAACATAGGAACAGGTGAAATGCCGCTAAGCATTTTGTCCAGCATGCTAATGATTCTGCCATCTCACTGCCTCAATAATAATAATAATATTGATCAGAACATCATATTAGTTGTCAAAGAGTTCCATGAAATCTTCTGTATTGATACAGCAGTCCCATGTGGCCATAATATAGCAGCAAAAGAACTCAAACAGATTACTAACTATGCAAAGGTGAATGTGGGACAAGTTAAAACAAGGAACACCAGAACCAAAGTCATTCTTGTAGTGGTAAGAGCAAGGAGTATCGGGATCCAAACCAAAAAATACTCTCTTTACTCTTTTACTTGTTTCAGTCATTTGACTGCGGCCATGCTGGAGGACCGCCTTTAGTCGAGCAAATCGACCCCGGGACTTATTCTTTTGTAAGCCCAGTACTTATTCTATCGGTCTCTTTTGCCGAACTGCTAAGTGACGGGGATGTAAACACACCAGCATCGGTTGTCAAGCAATGCTAGGGGGACAAACACAGACACACAAACATATACACACACACTTATATATATATACATATATACGACAGGCTTCTTTCAGTTTCCGTCTACTAAATCCACTCACAAGGCATTGGTCGGCCCGGGGCTATAGCAGAAGACACTTGCCCAAGATGCCACGCAGTGGGACTGAACTTGGAACCATGTGGTTGGTTAGCAAGCTACTTACCACACAGCCACTCCTGCGCCTATACTACCTCGATTCTTTGACTAACTTAAAATCATATATGATATCGGTGCTAAGTAAAATAACAGCCTTATTAGGACGACTGCTCATATCCGTTTCTGAAGTGTCTGTCTTTATAAAGAGACCATGAAAGAAAATCAAGTCAGTTTTGATAACTTAAAAGAAAAACAAAGAATAAAAAGAGAGTAAACAGAGGCAGAATATTGAGAATCTTTTAGTAAAAATACGAAATCTGTAAACAGTGAAACCACATAAAATGGCTGCCTTATCAAAGAAAGATATCTTGAGTCTAGGATTATAAAACATTGATTTATACAGCTACATTTCATTTCTTATCAAAATCTCGTCAATATTATTATTTACTTAAGGTTATCACTTACAGCTGATGTAAGATAATATTCTTCTTTATTCTGATACATAACAGGAATTTTACAAACATTGATATTTTGATTAAAAAAAAAACACAAGCAAAATATAAATAAAGTCCACTCACAGTGTTGGCTGAATTTATTGGTTCACTGAAAGACAAACAAAACAAAAAAGATAAAATAAAAGGTATTATCATTTATGAAATCTTACTTTATGGAGAACATTTTACTTTAAATAAGACATAGAAACTGATATAACTTTACATGGTAGGTTCTTGTGTCAGATTCTTGATAACAGACATTCATCATCATCATCGTTTAACGTCCGTTTTCCATGCTAGCATGGGTTGGACAGTTTGACCGGGGTCTGGGAAGCCAGAAGGCTGCACATATAAACACTATCATCATCATCATCATCATTTAGCATCCGCTTTCCATGCTAGCATGGGTTGGACGGTTCAACTGGGGTCTGTGAAGCCAGAAGGCTGCATCAGGCCCAGTCTGATCTGGCAGTGTTTCTACGGCTGGATGCCCTTCCTAACGCCAACCACTCTGTGAGTGTAGTGGGTGCTTTTTACGTGCCACCCGCACAGGTGCCAGACAGAGCTGGCAAACGGCCACGGATGGATGGTGCTTTTTACGTGCCACCGGCACGGGGGCCAGGCGAGGCTGGCACCAGCCACGATCGGATGGTGCTTTTTACGTGCCACCAGCACGGGGGCCAGGCGAGGCTGGCAACGGCCACGAACAGATGGTGCTTTTACGTGCCAATATATATCACCGTGATCCCCATGACTGACCAGGCTATCAGATGTTGCTACGCATCGCTGGTCACAATGCGCTTCGCATTGTTTTAGCCTTCAAATGACGCCACCTCGCTGGCTAAGCGAGCAGACCAACAGAAGAAAGAGTGAGAGAAAGTTGTGGCGAAAGAGTACAGCAGGGATCGCCACCACCCACTTGTGGGGCCTCGTGGAGCTTTAGGTGTCTTCGCTCAATAAACACTCACAATGCCTGGTCTGGGAATCGAAACTGCAATCTACGACTACGAGTCCGCTGCCCTAACCACTGGGCCATTGCGACTCCACCATATATATATATATATAAGACCAAATGAGATAACAAATTCAAAGCTGTGAGGAGTTTTCAGGACATTTAATATATATATAAATACTAATACAAGACCCACATTAGACTCCTCACTCGTATCATTATCGAACCAAGAGTTTAACCACAGTCTATCTGTAGCACTTACTTAGTGTTACCTGACACTCTTTGGGTCTTCTAGACATCAATACCTCTCATACCCTTGGTATATATACATATATATATATATATCCACACGCACATACACACTCTCACATGCACACGCACGCGCACCTTCGTTTTGGGATCACCACTACTTTTTTTATCTCCCCTTCTTCCTAGCTCTCCTGTCTGACCACCTCTGTCTGGCATTCGCCATGATTGATTGCTCACCACTAAACCTTTTTTATTTTCTCTCTCTGCTTATTTCTGTGTTCCTTTCTGTCGAAGAGCGTAGGCTCGAAACATAAAAGACTTTCTCATTTCTCGAGCGTTAAACTAATACATCTGTTTGTTGTTTATACACCCGTCCTCGTCTTTAGTTTTTTTTTTTTTTTGTAAATTCCAACTATATATATATATATATATATATATATGTGACCTCGTGAGTACCACTGGCGATTTTTTTCCTCTGTCTTCCCTTCTCGGGATCTTTCCTTCTTCTATGTTTCCGACGAAGAGCTCCGCTCGAAACGTTAAACCCTCCTTCTTCCCTGAGCGTCCAATAATACTTTATTTGTTCCATGTCCTCGCGTTGTTGTGTTTTTTTGTGTTTTCTTGTTTGGATTAACTATATATATATATATATATATATATATATATGTGTGTGTGTGTGTGTGTGTGTGTGTGTATAAAGAGAGAGAGAGATTGGTAGATACACGCACATATGTATTACATGCATACATACATATATAAGTAAACATTCAAGTGTGTGCATGTCCTCAACTTCTTCTCTTTGCCAAAAGGTTTGCAGGCACCAGCAGGCCTTATGAGACACATTTCTATCCACAGAACATGATAACTGCTTTATTTTACTGAACCCTCATTTGTCATTTACGATGAGACAATCCATCAGATATATATATATATATATATTTTTTTTTTCTTGTTTCAGCTCAGAGCTGCGGCCATTCTGATGCACCACCGTTAATATATATATATATATATTAATAATAAAAGGGTAAAATTAGTTGATTAATAATTTTAACAAGTAGATTGGAACATTAAAATCACTGTTGTGGAGATTCTTACAGTAGTAGAATTTTTAACTCCTATTTCTAAATTCGGTATGTGGTGGAGCAATTAGCTGACTCCTAATTATAATCATGTTTATAATTATAGAATATTTGTGTGTGTGTGTATATATATATATCATTGTTTTAATGTCCATTTTGCTATGGCTAGTATGGGTTGGACAAAGTTTACTGAGACAAACTTTCTATAGCAGGATGACCTTCCTGTCTCCAACTCCCACCTGTCTGTTTCCAGGGTAACATTTTCCCATGACAAGACAGGTTTTCTGTCTCCAACTCCCACCTGTCTGTTTCCAGGGTAACATTTTCCCATGACAAGACAGGTTTTCTGTCTCCAACTCCCACCTGTCTGTTTCCAGGGTAACATTTTCCCATGACAAGACAGGTTTCTCACAGAAGATTGGAAATGAATGTCATTCCTTGTGTGACAGTATCACTCATTTTCCAACTATTACACAATACCAAGACAAGGACACACACACACACACACACAATGGTAGGCTTCTTCTAGTTTCTATCAACCAAATCCACTCCTAAGACCTTGGTTGGCCCGGGGCTATAGCAGAAGACACTTGCCCGAGGTGCCACACAGTGGGACTGAACCTAGAACCATGTGGTTAGGAAGTGAACTACTTAACCACACAGTCATACCTGTGCCTACATCAAGGGTTGTTATTAGGTGGTATGGACTCGTCTGCCGTTACGTTCTGAGTTCAAATTCCGCCAAGGTCGACTTTGCCTTTCATCCTTTGGGGGTCGATAAATTAAGTACCAGTTACACACTAGGGTCGATGTAATCAACTTAATACCTATGTCTGTCCTCGTTTGTCCTTGTTTGTCCCCTCTGTGTTTAGCCCCTTGTGGGTAGTGTGGTGTGTGCGCGATTTGAATATAAAGGCACCTACCTTCTCTTCCTCATGATGGAGACCCTTCAGTGGTAACTAATCCTTCGACACAGCCCCAACCCGAACACTAAAGATAGCAGCTGCTCGCCCAAACCCTTAGCGACGTCCTCACACGTCTTGTCACCTGGACGACCCACGTTGGAAAGGCCCAATTCACTGCTGCCTGCACACGCCTGACAGCTGCCCCTTCCGGTTGCCCCAGTTTCCGGTCAACGCACCCAGCTGCTGACGTCCAACTGCTGACGTCATCCCACAGGTAGTAAAGAAATAGGTATGGACTAACCTGAATTCATTACTGGTATTTCGGTGAGGAGGTTCAATGAGTGCAGCACAACTGGCACAGTAAGTTGACATCACGTGGTTGGTGGCTTTACAGCGAGGACATTGGATGTAAGTGGAGAGATTTGGCTGTTTGGGAGAGATTTAAAAAGGACAGAGATTGGTTAACAAAGAAGGAGATGAAAGATACCTCAGTACAATGATAAAGAAACGGAGAAACAAAGTACAATGGTAAAGAAACAGAGGTAACATCAAGCTAATGAGACATTTGAGAGTAAACGTCGGCGTCGGCGACGACGGCGGCGTTTAACGTCCGTTCTCCATGCTAGCATGGGTTGGATGGTTCGACCAGGGATCTGGGAAGCCAGAAGGCTGCACCAGGCTCCAGTCTTATCTGGCAATGTTTCTACAGCTGGATGCCCTTCCCAATGCCAACCACTCAGTGAGTGTAGTGGGTGCTTTTTATGTGCCACCTGCACAGCTGCCAGGTAAGGCTGGCAACAGCCACGATCGGTTGGTGCATTTTACATTCCACCGGCACGGAAGCCACTCGAGGCGGCACTGGCATTGGCCACGATTCAGATGGTGCTTTTTACGTGCCACCAGCACGGAAGCCAGTCGAGGTGGCGCTGGCATCGGCCACGATGCCAGCGCCATGAATCTATATAGAATCTATATAGAATTTTGGTGACACAGTATAGTCTTTTGAGACACATCACTTAATCTGCTAGAAATAGCAGATAAATTTTCTTCAAGTCACACTTCATATCATCATCATCCTTTAACATCCATGTTCCATGCTGATAGGGTTGTATTCTTTGACAGAATCTGATGGACTAAGGACTACATTGTGCTCCAGTGTCTCCTTTGTCATGGTCTCTGTGGCTCTTCATAACACCAATCACTTTACAGAGTATGGAGGGTACGTTTTTCGTACTTCCTGTGCTAGTGACACCACCAAGCAGCTTTTAAGACTACAAACCCTGAGGAAGGGATGGCTTTATGTTAGAAGATGAGGGGTAAAAATATGAGAGAAGGGGCCAGAAAAGGAAAGGTTTGTTGCTGTAAAGGAATAACATGATCACTCACATTTTAGGAGAGAGAGAGAGAGAGAAAGTGAGAAGGAATTTTGAAATGTGAAGGACAGATTGGACGATGCAGACTTAGGTGCTTCTAGAAAAGATGGGATGGTCATTGAAAAAATGGTCAACATAGATATTATGACTATTGTCTGACACTAAAAACATTTGGTGAAGGTTGTTGTTGTTTAGCCCCCAGGCAAGCTCTTAATAAGCAGATCTATGATCAGAGACATTTCAGCTCTAACCACTCTGTTGTTTTATTCAGAACTAATGTATGTCGTGGAGGCATATATGCTGAAGTGGTTATGGGGTTGGGCTCAGGATTGTCAGGTCACAGGTTCAACTCTCCGACCAGGTAGTGTGTTGTATCCTTGAGCAAGGCACTTCATTTTATGTCGTTCCAGTCCAATCAGTGGAAAATAAGAAATAATGGCAGCTGGGGGCAGGTGGCGATGGAGGGGGGGTTAACGCTGTGATGGGTTCACATCCTGTTCAGGGAATGAAACCTATACTCTCTCACATGCCTCAATACCTTGCAAACCTAGACAAGCTCAAACTTCATGAACTTGCAGACTCAAAGAGGATTTATTTTCAACTAGCAGTATCGCCCGGCGTTGCTCGGGTTTGTAAGGGAAATAACTATAAAGCATTTTTAGAGAGTTATAGCCAAAAGATAGCAAAAAAATGCATTAAAAATGGAAAAAAATTATGGTAAATTTTTTTTTAAATCGTTGACTCATCGTAGACATTTTTAGAGAGTTACTTCCCTTATATTTAAAAAATATGCATTAAAATGGAAAAAAATTATGGTAAATTATTTTTTAAATCGTAGACTCATCGTAGACGCGCGCTAATACCCAGAAGGGCTCGATATGAATCACGACTATAAGATACCCGGTTTTGGTTAAACTGCACCGCAAAATGTGGGAGTAGTTAGGAATCTAAATCGGAGTAGACAGACACACAACCTTTCTTTTATATATAAAGATTATGTTTATCTCAGACTACAGATTTCAAAGACTTCTTCCTTTTGTTTTTAGACAGCTGGCTATTATTTGAGGGAGGTGTGATGGTCATTTTTAACAAATGCAGCAAATTTATAGAAACTCCCTAAGTGGGTGGACCTGGAGGATAGATATGAAGGTTCATAAAAAATAGCCATTAATTTCTTCCAGATTTTAATCTTAGAGAGTAAAAACAGATTTCTTTATATGACCAAACACAGCGGTTCTTAACATGTTCTTTGTAGCCCAGCCCCCTACTTTTAAATGGTTGTTATGCCTAGTGCTCCCTTAAGTGGAAAGTAAGGTATCATGACTAAACTAACTTAACATGGATGATAATTTATAAATTTTACTCTAAAAATGGATTGATTAAGCTTTTAACAGGAAATGATAAAAAATTAATTAAGACAAAATTTTAAAATTTACTTTATACATCGCAAGTTAATGACTTCCTTGTACCTGATGAGATCTCGTTTTATTTTAATTATCATCACTAGGTTTATCTATAATATAATTACTACAATAGGTAAAATTTAGTATGCTAACCCTTTTGTTATCAACTCAGCTGAAACCAGCTCTGGCCCTGAATACAAATGTTTTGTTTTCATAAGTTTTGAATTAAAATCTTCCACCAAACCTTAGTCACAATTTCTGTTCGTAACACCAGCTCAATGATAACTAAGTTATTTTCCTAAATTCTTTGTTATATCTAAAATTAATTGAAAGAAACACAGAGAATCTCAACAGAAATATGGTAACAAAAGGGTTAAAATATATAAAAGAGAAACAATTCTTAACCCTTTCATTACCAACCTGGCTGAATCCACCTCTGGCTCTGTAGTACAAATGCCTTGTTTTTTCGTAAGTTTTGAATTAAAATCTTCCACCAAACCTTAGTCACAATTTATGTTCCTAACACTAGCTGAATGATAACTAAGTTATTTTACTAAATTCTTTGTTATATCTAAAATTAATTGAAAGAAACACAGAGAATCTCAACAGAAATATGGTAACAAAAGGGTTAAAATATATAAAAGAGAAACAATTCTTAACCCTTTCATTACCAACCTGGCTGAATCCACCTCTGGCTCTGTAGTACAAATGCCTTGTTTTTTCGTAAGTTTTGAATTAAAATCTTCCACCAAACCTTAGTCACAATTTATGTTCCTAACACTAGCTGAATGATAACTATGTTATTTTACTAAATTCTTTGTCATTAATTGAAAGAAACACAAAGCATCTCAAAGTAAATACAGTAATAAAAGGGTTAATTATGTTACCTCACCTCTACCTAACATCCCCTTTGACATGCCCAATGCTTTCTTGGGGGGCAGTACTGCCTGTGTTGAGAACCTCTGGCCTAACATATCATCTGAGACGTATCAATTGAGAAGTGTCAAGTGTATTTGCATCAACCACTGATAGGAACAGTGTTGAAACAAGAGACTATTACAGATAAAAGTGACATGGTATGTCAATAAGAGATTGTAGAGTTGCTCTTATGCAGAGAGCAGAGACAAAACAAGTGAATCATTCTTTTTGCTTTTTGTTACATAAAACAGTCAGAGGAAAACAATGGCTATGACATTTAGACACACACACACACAGAGGGGAGCATATGTATGCATATGTTTATATATGTGTGATATGTACATGTGTGTGTGTGTGTGTGCATAATATGTAATAAGGTTATTGGATACTACAGTGCTCAAGTGCTCTACAGCTTAAATCAGAAAAGGTTAAAAGAGGGGACACAAAGCACCCATAGAAGTCAAGCAGAAAAAGACAGCAACGGAAACTAAAAATACATGCACAATACACAGAATAAAACACAAAAAGAGAGAAGAGTTGACATCAGAAGTGTCATAAATAGAAAAGGGTGCATAAGTACATCAGGAATCATCATCATCATCGTCGTCATCATCATCATTTAACGTCCATTTTCCATGCTGGCATGGGTTGGACAGCTTGACAGGAAGCTGGTAAGGCCAGGGGCCACATCAGGTTCCATAGTCTGATTCAGCTTGGTTTCTACAGCTGGATGCCCTTCCTGACACCAACCATTCCACAGGAGTGAACTGGGTGCTTTTCATGTGGCACCTTGGTTTTAGGAACCCAATTCAATTATGGTGGGCAGTTATTCTCAAGCACAGCGTCTCAGTCCTCTGTCATCTCCTTCATAAGGTCCAGCATTTTGAGATCGGCCTTCAAAGCTTCATCTCCTGTTTTCATGGGTCTCCCTCTACTTAATTGATCTGCATTTCTTTAGGAAACTGTCCTCGTCCATCCACATCACATGACCAAAACCAGCAGAGTCTCCCCTCTTGCACACTGCATAGAATTCCTCAGAAAGCACAAACTTTTTGAAGGATGCAGTGTCCTTATAGCTAACAACTGGTTTGGGCAGATAATTCTCATCATCATCATTTAGCACCTACTTTCCATGCTGGCATGGGCTGGATGGTTCAACTGAGGACTGGCAAGTTAGACGGCTGCACCAGGCTTCAATCTGATTTGGCAAGGTTTCTACAGCTGGATGCCCTTCCTAATGCCAACCACTCCGAGAGTGTAATGGGTGCTTTTTACATGTCACTGGTACGGGGGCTAGTCAGGTGGCACTGGCATCGACAATGCTCAAATGGTGCTTTTTACATGCCACCAGTACGGGAGCCAGTCAGGCGGCACTGACGTCGACCACACTCGAATGGTGCTTTTAACATGCCGCCAGCACAGGGGCCAGTCAGGTGTCGCTGGTATCGACCACGCTCGAATGGTGCTTTTTACATGCCACCAGCACAGGGGCAAATCAGGCAACACTGGCATCAACCATGCTTGAATGGTGCTTTATATGTATCACCGGTATGGGAGCCAGTCAGGTGGCACTGACATCGACCACACTTGAATTGTGCATTTTACGTGCCACCAGCACGAGGGCCAGTCAGGCAGCACTGGTATCAACCATGTTCAAATGGTGCTTTTCACATGCCACTGGCATGGGACCAGTCAGGTGGCACTGGCATCGACCATGCTCAAATAGTGCTTTTTACATGCCACCAGCATGGGAACCAGTCAGGCTGCACTGGCAACAGCCACGTTCAAATGGTGCTTTTTACATGCTACCAACACGGGAGCCAGTTAGGCAGCACTGGCATTGATGCTTTGAAAATTCTCAGCAGGATCCTCTCAAAGTGAAATTGATAAGATTTTGACACTTACAAGTTGGAGTAGTTGGTGAAGCCTATGGGTGGATGTTTATACTTGTTGTGGTGTGCAATGTTAGAAGTGATAGTATCTGAGTATTGAGAAGCAAGAAAGAGTTGCCAACAGGAAGATCATCCAGTCAGCCAACTATGTTTGACAATATAGCTAAGTGGGGGATGGTTAACATACTTCATATAGTGAGTCAATAAGAAATGTTACTGAACAGACAAGTCGTTGGTGCTAACGATAATTCTTGTTAAGAGTGACAAGGAAGACAACTCTGATCAAAAACTGAATGGTTGCTTACTGTGGAGATTGAGTTTGATCTTTGAGAAGTAGGGTGACAACTCCAAACATGCTTCAACCTTATTAAACCTCCTCATCTAAGCTAATGGTAACCAGTCTAATCAACAATAGTACATGCAATAATTAAGGTTATTCAGTAACAACTATTAAATAAACAAACACAAAATGACATCCACTTACTTTGTTGCCACACCAATCACAGAAACGGGCATCAGCATTGTTGATGCGAAGACATTTTGAACATTTTACAAACTTTGATTCAAGTGGTATGTCTTGCTGCTTTACACTGTCAGGAAATTTCTGAATAAACAAATAAAATAAATAAATAATTAAATAAAACAAATGTTAAAAATCTGAAAATTTTTTAAAATTTCTTAAAATGTTAGGTAGTCCCTACAAGATTACTCAACCTGCTAGTAATGACAGTTAAATCTCCCTTGAATAACATCCTACTTCTGTTTTAAAAAAACAAGAAAAAAGGACACATTGGATATTGTAATTAAACACAGAAAAATCAATAGGAACTTGCCATGAGGAGTGGAAAATCCAATGTTTCTGACAGTTTCCTTCTTCAGCAAAAATTTGAAAAGAGAGAAATTAATGAGAGACAACAGAGTTATACATATTCAAAGTTTTAAAAAACTGGTTGCGGCTGATAAGGAATGCAGGACCAACTGAGTTTCATACAAGAACAAGAAGTGTTGGGAGAAAATGCGAGAAGGAAAAGGCAAAAGGAATGGAATGAGAAGAAGCAGGCAAAGCTGAGAGTGAAGTGATGGAAAAAGATGAGGTGAGAGGGGAGCTGAAGGATGAGAATGGGTTTGGTGAACCAAGAAGAGGTAGAAGGGAAAAAAAAGCCCGTTTATTTAAATTTGTTAGTGACATGGTGCCAAGTTCAAATATGAAACACTGTTCCCGTCGTTTCCTTGAGAATGTGGATCCATACGTGATGCTGTGATACATTAAGTGATGGAATGGCCTGTAGCATTCGGGTGGGTGAGGACAAGTTGGCTTTGCAAAGGTAGTACATTTCAAATATGCACCCAAATGCAATCAGCAAAGCACAACAAAGTTTGTGTATGACACAATATATAATGTTAAACGATGTGCAACAGAATTTCTGAATAATATGGCATTGTGTCTTAAGCCCAGTGATGGTAGTAGTATTATTAATGTAAGGGCAGATTTTGCATTGTTGACAAACACATTTAAAAGTGCCAGGTCCCCATAGCAACACCACTGACTTGTTTGTAAGATTCCCCAATTATGCCAAACACTTTGCAGGCCATATTAAAGAGCAAGTCTTTGCTCAATTCACCAGACCCATCCCAAAGTTACATGGTTCAACCTGTCACAGCCCACTTCAACACTACAGGCCATTCCATCACTTACTTATCACTGTGTGTGGCATTACCACATACCATGGGTCCACACTCTCAACGAAACAGAAGCAATGTGATGCCTGTACCGGTGGCATGTAACAAGCACTATCCGAACGTGGCCGATGCCAGTGCCACCTTGACTGGCTTCCGTGCTGGTGGCACGTAAAAAGCACCAACCAATCATGGCCGTTACCAGCCTCTCCTGGCACCTGTGCTGGTGGCATGTAAAAAGCACCCACTACACTCATGGAGTGGTTGGCATTAGGAAGGGCATCCAGCTGTAGAAACACTGCCAGATCAGATTGGAGCCTGGTGCAGCCTCCTGGCTTCCCAGACCCCAGTCGAACCGTCCAACCCATGCTAGCATGGAAAACAGACGTTAAACGATGATGATGATGATGAATTGTCACCATGTCACTGACAGGTTTAAATGAACATTTTTTTTCCTTTTACCCACCCCCTACACTTAATGCATCAAATCCTTTCTTATCCTTCAGCTTCGCTCCCACCTCATCTTTTCCCATCACTCTCAGCTTTGCCTGTTTCTCCTCATTTCATTCCTCTTTCCTGCTCACACTGTTTCCCCTACCACTTCCTGTCCACGTATGAAGCTCTGATAAGGTCCTGTGTTCCTTATCAGTTGCAGCCAGTTTGTTTTAACTTAAAAGATGTAAAACTCTGCTGTCGCTCATTTATTTTTTTTCCTTCCAACTTTACTCTGAAGAAAGAATCTGTCCAAAATACTGGATTTCCCACTCTTCACAGCAAATTCACTATACTCTTTTTATCTATTTCACTTAGCAACAAAGACCAACACCAGCCTCTTTGAAGTTTACATTATTTACATTTGACGGATATTTGTCTTCATCTTGTTTGTTGTTAATACGTTTCAAGTGCTATACCCTCCAGCCTTCATCAGGTGTCTTGGGGAAATTTTGAACCTGGGTTCTCATTCCTAAGGTATTTTTCAATGTTATTCTTATTATTATTATTATTATTATTATTATTATTATTATTATTCAGGTCACTACCTGGAATCGAACTCAGAATCTTAGGGTTAGTAACCCACACTCTTAACCACTATGCCCATAGGCATATGGTGTAGTAGTTAAGAGCGTGGGCTACTAACCCCGAGTTCAATTCCAGGCAGTGACCTAAATAACAACAACGTCGTCGGCGCTGGCGGCGTCATCGAAAAATACCTTAGGAATGAGAACCCAGGTTCGAAATTTCCCCAAGACACCTGATGAAGGCTGTAGGTTATGTCAGCCGAAACATTATCTTAACAATAAACAAGATGAGGTCAAATATCCATCAAATGTAAATAATTCCTTATCTCTTAAATACAGAACTGCCTTTGAAGTCTGTTTGACATGCATGCACGCATGTATGCCCCCACACACGCACATACATAGATACATAAAATTAGATAATATAGTTCTTGACACACTATATCGAGAACTATGTCATCCATTGTGACCTTCCTATTTTTATGGTTAGCTATCAAGTAAGAGCAATTTGGCTACTATTTCTAGCATATTGTGCAACCACATATAAGCTGCCTCATTTGCCTAATTGTAGTGTCCTTTTAGATGTTTGTGGTGCATGCATGTGTGTGCATGCATGTGTGTGTATGCATGTGTGTGCATATGAATATGGCCGAGAGAGAGAAAAAAAAAGGGAAAAAGTAGAGGAATGGTTTATTTACTCTTTTACTTGTTTCAGTCATTTGATTGTGGCCATGCTGGAGCACTGCCTTTAGTCAAGCAAATCGACCCCAGGACTTATTCTCTGGGTCTCTTTTGCCAAACCGTTAAGTTACAGGGACGTAAACACACCAGCATCGGTTGTCAAGCAATGTTGAGAAACAAACACAAACACACACACACACACACACATATATATATATATATGATGGGCTTCTTTCAGTTTCCGTCCACCAAATCCACTCACAAGGCTTTGGTTGGCCCGAGGCTATTGTAGAAGACACTTGCCCAAGGTTCCACGTAGTGGGACTGAACCCAGAACCATGTGGTTGGGAAGCAAGCTACTTACCACACAGCCACTCCTGCACCTATTTGTTTGTTTTGTTTTTTTTTAAATCCTGTCAATGAACAATATTTTACCTTAAGGTCTGTGGCTGGAGAAAGTTTCGAGTCACAAATGACGCAAGCAGAGAGATTGCAAGGATTCGCAGTGCCACAGAGTTTGCAAACAAGTCGGTCGGTCAACTTAATGCTGGCTTTGGGCTGATTCTGAACTGGAATTGGACCTTCGCATACAACACATGTTTCTGTGTTAAAAGGAACCAAAGAATTACAATAGATGCAATTACCCATCTGAAACAAAGAAACAGAGAAAATACCGTTAGTTGATGTTCAAATAATATATTGTTTATTTTACTGAAGGCAAGAATGTCAGAAACAAAAAAAAGCGTGAGGGAGAAAGATGTAAGAAAACTTCCAAAGGAAAGAAAAGGACTGAAAGAGTAAATTAGAGAAACAAATTGCACAATTCGGTTGAATAAATAGAAGAGACGGTTGGTTATAGAAGATGCCTTAGGGTGGATTCAATGCTGCTGGTGCCGTTAGATTTGCATGGGTAGAATTCTTTTTTTAAACGAGTGAGTAAAAAGATCTTCAACAGACATTGGATACTCTTTTACTTGTTTCAGTCATTTGACTGTGGCCATGCTGGAGCACCACCTTTATTGAGCAATTCGACCCCGGGACTTATTCTCTATAAGCCTAGTACTTATTATATCGGTCTCTTTTTGCCGAACCGTTAAGTTACGGGGACGTAAACACACCAGCATCGGTTGTCAAGCAATGTTGGGTGGACAAACACAGACATACTAACATATACACACACATACTCATATATATTCAGCAACACATTTTGTTTTCGTGTGTGCTCTTGCTCCACTTACTCCAGTCTGTTCTTCTGTGATGTGTATCCTTATGTGCACATGCATTTGCATCCAAGTTTGTGTGTGTGTGTATGCTTGTGTGTGTGTCATTGTTATTAAAAGCAGCTTGCAATGCAAATTGATAAATAAAATACCTATTTCATTCTTAATGTGTTCCAGCAGATTTGAATCATCATCATCATCGTTTAACGTCGGCTTTCCATGCTGGCATGGGTTGGACAGTTTGACTGAGGACTGGTGAGCCAGAAGGCTGCACCAGGCTCCAATCTGATCTGGCAAAGTTTCTACAGCTGGATGCCCTTCCTAACGCCAACCACTCCAAGACTGTAGTGGGTGCTTTTACATGCCACGGTCATGAGGGCCAATCAGGCAGTTCTGGTTACAACCACACTCAAAAGGTGTTTTACATGCTACCTGCACGGTAGCCAGTCTGGCGGCACTGGCAACAACCATGCTCAAATCTTGTTTTTTACGTGCCACCGGCACATGTGCCAGTAGGGCAACGACTGCGCTCGAATGGTGCTTTTTACGTGCCACCAGCATGGGAGCCAATCTGTGACCCTGGCAACGATCATGCTCAGATGTGCTTTTAACATTTCACTGGCATGAGTGCCAATCAGGCGGTACTTTCATCGGCCATGTCAGTGATTTTGATTTGATTTGACTCTTTTACTCTTTTACTTGTTTCAGTCATTTGACTGCGGCCATGCTGGAGCACCACCTTTAGTCGAGCAAATCGACCCCAGGACTTATTCTTTGTAAGCCCAGTACTTATTCTATCGGTCTCTTTTGCCGAACCACTAAGTGACGGGGACGTAAACACACCAGCATCGGTTGTCAAGCAATGCTAGGGGGACAAACACAGACACACAAACATATACACACACACTTATATATATATACATATATATGACAGGCTTCTTTCAATTTCCGTCTACCAAATCCACTCACAAGGCATTGGTCAGCCCGGGGCTATAGCAGAAGACACTTGCCTAAGATGCCACACAGTGGGACTGAACCCGGAACCATGTGGTTGGTTAGCAAGCTACTTACCACACAGCTACTCCTGCGCCTATAAATATATATTAATCACTGTTTGTATTGAACCTCACTACATTGATATTGATTTTATCAATTGAGTCAGGAGGAAAATTAAAATTGATCTGAATGAAACAAGAAGGGGAAGACGATATCCAAGATGCACCAGCAAAGTGAACTCACATCCACAAATTTGATTCACAATTTAAACCTTTTGTTACCATATTTCTGCTGAAATACATTGTCTTTGTTTCACTTAATTTTGAAGAATTTAGTTTTTAAAAATCCTTCGTCGTTATTAAGCTAGTGTTTGGAACATAAATATACATGAAATTTTGATGGGTGGTTTTAATCCAGGTCACATCCTAGAACCAGGGTGTAATCTCAGCCAGGTTAAAACAATTTTTTCCTATTGCTGCTATCTTCAAACAGTTTTCTCCTCCAACCATATCTGCTTCCCTTATACTTTTACCTCTGCTAAGCTATTACTCTGTTTGCGCTGCCTGTGATTAATGACATCAATAACAGTTGATAGATAAGGTGGGTTGGTATAAAAAAAAATCGATTTACTCTTCTCAGTCAATCATTAGTCACATTTGTTTGTTAGAAATAGTAGCTGTAGCAAGGCACAATACCTCGCAATCTTAAAAAGTAGGACACACTGCATAATGTAGCACTAGATGCACTATACCTGAAGAGAAAAGACAAGATGGTCATGGCTAGAACCCCATTGATCAGTTTTGCCCAGTCACAACTGACCAAGGGCTGAACGACAACAACAATAACAACAGCAACACCTAAAATATCACCTGTCCTGGTTCTGGCGGTAGTAATCGATTCTGAGGAAGTGGTGGAACTTCTCTGCCACAAACGTTACAGAACTTCGCACATGGATCAGCTGGTCGGTCAGCAAAGCAGTAGACACACCTGGAAGAGAGAAGATTTTCCTTTATTCATTCAAGACGAGACATCTGTGAACACATGTTTGGATTGCAACTCATCTGAACAAAACTATGATGTCATGGTTACACTGTCTGTAAGCTCTGCACTTTCAAAGTCCTGAAGAATAAAAAAAATTACCTCTAACTTGAGAAAACAGGTAAGGGTTGGTGACAGGAACAGCATTCCACCAGAAAATATAGCCTCAGTAAGTCTTTGGCTAACACATGCCAGCATGGAAAAACAGATTTAGAAGGAAAGCAAACCAATGATTTATATATACGAAGAAAGAGAGAATTGAGGAATAAGAGATCAAAAGAGGACCTTACTGTTTTGAGCCCTGGGACACATAGGGCCAATTACCCCATTTCCATGGTATGTAAGTAGCTGAGACAACATTCCCTTTGAACAGAATGCCAGTCCATTGCAGAATTACTTATTTACAGCTGAGCAGAATGGAATAACAAGAAATGAAGTAGTTTGCTAAAGAACACAACATACTACCCAGTCTGGGAATCGAAACCATGATCTTGCAATTGTGAGTGCAATACCCTAACCACTTGGCCACACAGTTGTAGCGTAACTGATATCCTCACTGTTTGAGAGACATATTAAGAATGATCTCGTGTGAGATTACAACCATCTTTGGCTAGTTTGACCCTGTTGTGTCCACTGCACTGATTGGTTGGCATTTGGCACAGTTTGTCTTTCGACTTATTTCGTGCCAGTGTGTAAGCCAACCAATCACGGCCTTCGGATAAGGTCTGCTTCATTTGAGCCTACCCCAGGCTTTAAAAGGGCAAGATCAACAGTCTTCCGGGTCTTTGGCTCTAGACCTTCTAAGGTCTAGTCACTGACCACCAAGCTACTCAGCCGTGTTCCAGTTTCAGCGACAGACGACCAGCCAGCCATGATATTTTATATCATGTATTTGGCTTCTTATTCTGTTAGGGGCGACTGTACGGCGTTAAAAAGGAGACATTTGTCACCAATTCCTTACATACGGTCGTGTTCCCTACACAGTCATGTAAAATAAAAACAGAAAACATGATATAAAGTAAAGAAATGTCTTGTAAAAATAACCAAAATCTTACTTAAGGAAATCTGTTTGTCTTTGAAGTCGATAAATTTCTTTTGGGTTGTTTGGTGCTTTGTGTGGTTCTGGGATTCCTTTCCATTCTGATGCTGATAATTGGTCAGCTATGGTCTGAATCTGGTAGGTACGCTAGAACAAGATGAGACAATTATTAAATGATCAAGTCAGTTTTACTAAGACCCAGATAAAAACCATAGGCTATACCATCCTGATCAAGATGCTTATCCACTGGGGAAGATATGGCCTGATATGGAATAAAGCAAAATTGAAATAAAGGTCTTCTATTGTAACGATTGCCCAGCAATGACGGGGTACTTAACTAGTTTTAAATAAATAACTCATCAGGTCCATTCATAACTGCAAGAATCTAAGCAATAATGTATCTGTTCAGTCTTAATATTTTATTCTTTGGATTCTCACTGTTCTGCTTACACCTCATGATTATTTGCAATCTGGCAGACATCTGCATGCATCAGCAAATAATTTGTTTGCCGATCTCCATATCCCTTTAGTATTTAAACCGGCCATATCCGGCCAAAATATTTAATCTGTTTTATGTTCAAACTGACCAGATCCAGGCTCTCACACCTACCCTACAATGTTATTCTACATTAAGTAATTACACCATCAAGATCTTGAAGATATGAGATAATGCATAATTAATTCAAATCAATGTGAATCAATAAGCATTATGTTCGATAGAATAATCTGAACACTAAAGGGTTAAACAAGAGCCTGTCCCCTTGTTAGATTCATTGATCTGCGGGTAGAATTTATTGAAGAGACATACAATGAAGTTGAAACATTGCAGTGTCTCAAAGGCCCCTTACATCAATGAATCTGGTACATTGTGAACTCACATCATCTCTATTCTACAAAGACAAAATACAACAGTGATTCATATATTTATATTCAAATTTGCTGGAACATATTAAGAATGAAATAGATATGACAGTGTTCTGATTTTCACATTTCTGCAAGCATGTGACAATTATCATCAGTTTGGCAGACATCTGCATATGTCATCAAATAATTTGTTTGCTGTTGTCTATAAACAAGAGCCACTACCCTCATTTAGTATCACTGACCTGGAAACAGCTTGAACTGAAGACACATACAACCGGGTCAACATTCAACAGAGTCTCAAAGTCTTCTTGTGTTAATGAATCACATGTGTTAAGAAGTGATGTCATCTAAAGACAGGAGACGTTCTCCAAACACAAAATCCAACAACATGCAATTAGTATATTCATGTTCAGATCTGCAAGAACGTATTAAGAATGAATAGATGTGTCGTTATCAGAAATGTTTCGGGATAATTGCAAGAAAATAATTAACCCTTTGGTATTCAGAGAACTCTGGTAAATGCAATTTCTTTTATTCTTTTACTTGTTTCAGTCATTTCACTGCGGCCATGCTGGAGCACTGCCTTTAGTCGGACAAATCGACCCCAGGACTTATTCTTTGTAAGCATAGTAATTTATTCTATCGGACCCTTTTTGCTGGACTGCTAAGCAATGTGGACGTGAACACACTAACATCGGTTGTCAAGTGATGGTAGGGGGTACAAACACATACACACACACACACATATATATACACATACGATGGGTTTCTTTCAGTTTCCATCTTCCAAATTCACTCCTAAGGGTTTGGTCGGCCCGAGAATGTAGTGGAAGACACTTGGTAAAGGTGCCACACAGTGGGATTGAACCTGGAACCACGTGGTTAGGAAGTAAGCTTCTTACCACAGAGCCACTCCGGCACCTATTATATATTTATTTATACAAACATACAAATATCTACCTATACATACATACACACATATATATATGCATGTATATATATATATATATATATATATGTATGTATATAATTCTTTCCTTCTTTCTATGAGCCCTTTCATGCTTACTTTGTTCATTCCACTCTTCGGTCTTTCGTTTCCCCTCTCTCACATTTCCTTACCTTCTCTTCATGCTCACTTTCCCTCCACTTTTCACTTCACTGTGTCCCTGTCATTTTTTCTTGCCCCTCCTTATTTCTTCTGTCCCTCTGCTTCTACCTCTCTCTCTTCTTTCCCCACGGCCAAGCCTGACCTTTTTTTCTTGGTTCAGCCACTGTCTATACAACATCTATATTCCTCCCTGTGCCTTTGAAATCTTGTATCCCTGCTGTAAGGCTTTACTTCCACACATGCCAGCTTAATTTAATTCGTCCTTAGTCGAAAAACACCTGTTATTATGTCCTGTTATTTGTATTTGTGTAACATTCTCAGTTTTTTTTCTGTCCTTGTTTTCGTATACATTCGCTGCTTTCTTCCAAGGAATCTAAAGCTCTTAGCTTAGTTTTTCCTTGGGGCTGGCTAGATTGGAGCAATCTGGAGTATGACCAGCTGAAATTGCCAAGATAATCTGGAACTTGACTGAGGAAAGAAAACTTTGAATGACCCGTCCTTGTTTTCTTTGTACTGTCTACTTGGATGTTTTGCGTTCTTGTCTCATTTTGTATTTTTTATATATAAAACATATAGCAGCATACATACACTTTGGTCTCTTATATAAATATATATAAACACACACACACACATATATATATATATATATATATATATATACACACATATAAAAATGTTTATTTATACTGTTTTTAGAGATTTCAACAAAGTGATTGTTTAGCTTTAGAATGACATTGTAGGGATGAGAGGCCATACCTGGCCAGTTTCAACATAGAACAGGCTAACCATTTCAGCCAGATACAGCCGGTTTGAATGCTAAAGTTAACAGATGGCTGCATTAAAATACTTACAATGAGACTTGTTGGTGTATCTTTCCGATTCTCATTTTTGTTCTTGAATCGTTCATCCAAAAATCTGGCACTAGATGGTCTTTTTTCATCAGGAATATGGAGCTCTGAGAATACAGAAACACAATATTTGGATTTTAGAACATTCTGACAAATTACTAAAAGCAGAAGTACTTAACTCCTCTGTGTGTTAGCACTATAGTGCATGGCCCTATAGAGGTTAGTGTTGCACTCATGATCATAAAATTTCAGTTTCAAATCCCAGACCTGGTGGCGCATTGCGTTTTTGAGCAAAACCCTTCATTTTATGTTTCTTCAGGCCTCTCAGCTGAGTTCCAGCAATACCTGGGAAGTTAACTCTGTGATGGACTGGCATCCTGTCCAGTGGGAAGTATTGTAATCTCAGTTACTTATACAACATGAAAACTGGGATAAACTCTGACCTTATGAGACCCAGGGGTCATAACAAACCTAAGTCGCTTTATCGGTCCCAGGAGTCACAACAAGCCTAAGTCAAAGTTAATATCACAATGGAACAAGAATCATTAAAAGTTTTTTATCTCCCCCCCCCCAGTTGTAAAATATTGATTAACCTATTGATTAACTCAACATTTTTTTGTGTTAGAAAATTTGGGGGACAGAATGGCAAGATGATGTGACTTGTCCAACTCATGCCAGCAGAGAAACAAATGAATATAAAATGATGATGATCCCAATGACTCCAACCATGACCATCCGGTCTTTCTAGTGGTATCAAGGACTACATTATTCATTGTGTTCTTCATTGTTTAAGAATGTGGGGTTCCATTTAAATGTGATTTGTCTGCTATTTCTAGCAGACTGAACGACCATGAAGTGGCAAACTCAAGTTCTTTCATTGACTGTCCTTACTGCATCTGTCACTCAGTATTACTGCTGCTGTTGCCGGGGAAAACAGAATATTAAAACCAGTGGTATAAAATAAGAAAACAAACATAGTTGGTTGCAGTCAATGATATGACTTATGGCCATATCACGTTGAAAGCACCGGTTCTCGTCCAATCACCGAAGTTAAGCAACATCGAGCCTAGTTGGTACTTAGATGGGTGACCGCTTGGAAAACCCAAGGGCTGTAAACGTCTTTCTATCCAGGCGTAGGAGTGGCTGTGTGGTAAGTAGCTTGCTCACAAACCACATGGTCCCAGGTTCAGTCCCACTGCATAGCACCTTGGGCAAGTGTCTTCTACTCTAGCCTTGGCCCGACCAAAGCCTTGTGAGTGGATTTGGTAGGCGGAAACTGAAAGAAGCCCGTTGTATATCATCATCATCATCATTATTTAACGCCCGCTTTCCATGCTAGCATGGGTTGGACGATTTGACTGAGGTCTGGCGAACCAGACTCCAATCTGATCTGGCAGAGTTTCTACAGCTGGATGCCCTTCCTAACGCCAAAATATATGTATATATATCTGTATGTATATATATATATATATATATATATATGTATGTATATATGTATGTGTATATGTTTGTGTGTCTGTGTTTGTCCCTCCAACATCGCTTGACAACCAATGCTGGTGTGTTTACGTCCCCCGTAACTTAGCAGTTCAGCAAAAGAGACCGATAGAATAAGTACTGGGCTTACAAAGAATAAGTCCTGGGGGTCGATATGCTCGACTAAAAAGGGCAGTGCTCCAGCATGGCCGCAGTCAAATGACTGAAACAAGTAAAAGAGCAAAAGAGAATGAACGAAGATAAACTTACTGGACATTAAAAACGTGGCATCATTTGGTGATGGACTTGTGGCCCAAGCAGGTTTTAGTACCATTTGGAAATTTTTCATGGACCGCTTCTTCTCTAACTACAGAAACATAAACACCAATTTAATGAGATTTGTGGGAAAAAAATAATTGTAAGTAAAATTAAGAGTTGAGTTAATTACTGAACTAATTGATTATTCAATACTATCAAGTAATTTATTATTTTCGCTCATTCTGTAATGTTTGTTGCTTTGTAGGAAATATAAGAATAAGTTTGGCAAATTCAGACTTTTGTTGTTCATGATTCGTACAGAGGAAGAGAGGAAGGAAGGAAAGAAGGAAAGGAGGGACGGACAGACGGACGGACGGACGAAGAAAGGATAGGGAGGGAGGAAGAGAGGCAGGGAGGAAGGAAGGAAAGGAGGGACGGACAGACGGACGGACGGACGAAGAAAGGAAGGAAGGGAGGATAGGGAGGGAGGAAGAGAGGCAGGGAGGAAGGAAGGAAGGAAAGGAGGGACGGACAGACGGATGGACAAAGAAAGGAAGGAAGGGAGGATAGGGAGGGAGGAAGATAGGCAGGGAGGAAGAGAGGGAGGAGGAAAGAAGGAAAGGAGGGATGGCCGGACAAAGAAAGGAAGGAAGGGAGGGAGGATAGGGAGGGAGGAAGAGAGGGGGGAGGAAGGAAGGAAAGAAGGGACAGCCGGCCAGACGGACAAAGGAAGGAAGGAATGGAGGTGGGAAGGGAGGAAAGAAGGAAGGAAGGAAGGAAGGAAGGAAGGAAGCAGGAAGGAAAAGGAAAGAGAAAGAAAGAACGGAAGAATGAAAAAGAGAAAAAGAAAAAGAGGGAGAGTGAGAGGAATCAAAACATTTTGTTTTGATGCTCTACCAATTCTGCAAATCTCACACTTAATTCCTTCATTTATTGACGACTGATCACAAAAATAAAAAAAACAAAAAAACAAAAAAAAAAAAAAACCCCCGCCTCACTTTTGCTTTCTCTTCAGCCACTTCTTCCTGAAAGTCGAGGCCATCGTTGTTGGCAGGAAGCGATTCAGTTGCAGGGACATATTCCACATCAAATGTTTTGGTGACAATATTACTTTCTTTAACTCCATCTCTAGAAATACAACAAGAATATACATGTGACTAAGTGTCACTAGCTCATCATTTTGATTCTAAATCTGCAAAATCAAGGCTGCTCTGGTGTTTAAAGAACTACAGAAAACTTTGAGACTTACTTTGACACAGCCACGGCTTTAAGGGTCACTTTGCCGGCAGGAAGAGGGAATGGGCCCTTATAGGTGAGCGTGCAAAACTCCGGTGTCCTTTTTAGAGGAAAAGCTTCAGGTTTTGTCCCATTTAATGTGTAAAAGATATCAACTTCTGAATTTCCACCTTTAAAATAGAGAACAAAAAAGAATTAACTTTAAATGCTTGTATTATTGAATCACAAGTACTCATTCCTGTACACACACATACATGAACACATATATATATATATTATATATAATATATATATATAATATATATATATATATATATATATTATAAGTAGTTGAATGAATTATCCTAGTATGGATAATTCGGTTAACCAATACCTGGGTAGCAAAATTCACGTCAGAAACATATGTCGAGAATAAAGGAATTTTGTTAAATCATCATTCAACTCCATTCTTTCATTTATTTATATATATATATATATATATATATATATATCATCATCATCATCATCATCGTTTAGCGTCCGCTTTCCATGCTAGCATGGGTTGGACGGTTCTACTGGGGTCTGTGAAGCCAGAAGGCTTCATCAGGCCCAGTCAAATCTGGCAGTGTTTCTATCTACGGCTGGATGCCCTTCCTAATGCCAACCACTCCGTGAGTGTAGTGGGTGCTTTTTTACGTGCCACCCGCACTGGTGCCAGACAGAGCTGGCAAACGGCCACGAACGGATGGTGCTTTTTATGTGCCACCAACACGAGGGCCAGGCGAGGCTGGCAACGGACATGAAACGGGCGGTGCTGGCAATGGTCGCGAAACGGAAGGTTCTCTTACATGCCACCGGCACTGGTAACACATCTCATGCAATTTCCATTGATCGATTTCCATTGATCGATTTCGATTCTGATCCTCACTTGCCTCAACGGGTCTTCACAAGTAGAGTTTCGACATGCCACCGGCACTGGTACACATCCCGCAATTTCCATTGATCGATTTCGATTCTGATCCTCACTTGCCTCAACACGTCTTCACAAGTAGAGTTTTGTGTCCCAAGAAGGAAGTATGCATACGTAGGCTGGCTCCATCCCATGTAGAAGGCCACGGGTTATGGACTCACTTGTCCTGCCAGGTCTTCTCGTGCACAGCACACTTCCAGAGGCCTCGTTCTCTAGTCATTTCCTCAGTGAGACCTAAAGTTCGAAGGTCGTGCTTCACCACCTCGTCCCAGGTTTTCCTGGTCTGCCTCTTCCACAGGTTCCCTCAACTGCTAGGGTGTGGCACTTTTTCACACAACTATCTTCATCCATTCTCGCCACATGACCATACCAGCGCAAACGTCTCTCTCTTGCACACCACAACTGATGCTTCTTAGGTCCAGCTTTTCTCTCAAGGTACTTACACTCTGCCGAGTGTGAGTACCGACTTACACATCCATCGGAGCATACTGGCTTCATTTCTTGCGAGCTTACGCATATCCTCAGCAGTCACGGCCATGTTTCACTGCCATGTAGCATTGCTGTTCGTAACACACGCATCATACAGTCTGCTTTTCACTCTGTGTGAGAGGCCTTTTGTCACCAGCAGAGGTAAGAGCTCTCTGAACTTTGCCCAAGCTATTCTTACTCTAGCAGTTACACTTTCAGCAACACCCGCCCCCGCTGCTGACTTGGTCACCTAGGTAACGGAAACTATCAACTATTTCTAGTTTTTCTCCCTGGAAAGTGACGCAATTGGGTCTCAGAGCATTTTCAGTGTTTATTGTTCCTGAGCATCTGCCACAAAAAACCATCTTCCTAGTTATCCTTCCTTTGACATTGCTGCATCTCTTATGTGTCCATAGCTTACACTTGGTGCATCTTATAGAGTTTCTACCTACACACCTTTTCTACAGATCGAGCAGGGCCATCTACCTGAAGGCGTTTGTGATTTGTCTACCTTCCTACTGATTACGACTTTGGTTTTAGCTAGATTGACTCTGAGGCCCTTCGATTCTAATCCTTGTTTCCACACCTGAAACTTCTCCTCCAGTTCTGATAGCGACTCAGCAATTAGAGCAAGGTCATCAGCAATAGAGGAGCTCCCAAGGGCATCCTGTCTTGAATTCCTCCGTTATTGCCTGGAGGACTATGATAAATAGGAGGGGGCTGATACTGAGCCTTGTGGACCCCTACCTCTACCCGGAATTCTTCACTGTACTCATTTCCAACCCTCACCCTACTAGCAGCGTCCCTATACATGGCCCGCACAGCTCTCACTAACCATTCATCTATCCCTAGTTTCCTCATTGGGCCCACCAGATAAGGGATCGGGGGACCCTGTCGAAGGCTTTCTCCATGTCAACAAAAGCAGGTACAGGGGCTTACTTTGGCTAGGTATTTCTCCTGCAGCTGCCTTACCAGGAATATAGCATCAGTAGTACTTTTCCCTGGCACAAACCAAACTGCATCTCATCTAAACTAACTCTCTCTCTAATTAGTTGGGCTATGACCCTATATATATATATATATATATATTATATATATATATATATATATACATATATATATATATATAATACATATATTATATATATAATACATATATATATAATATATAGATATACATATATATATATATATATATAATACATATATATATATCTATATATAATACATATATATATATATTATAATAATATATATATATCATATATATACATATATATATATATATATTCATACCTATATATATATATATCTATTACATATATATATATATATATATACCTAATATATATATACTATATATAATACATATATATATATATATATAATACATATATTATATATAATACATATATATATATATATAATACATATATATACTATATATAGTATATATATAAATTACTATATATATATAATATATATAATACACATATATATATATATATTATATAATACACATATATATCTAAATATATAATAATAGATATCTATATATATATATATATATATAAATATAACATATATATATATATAATACACATAATATCTATATTCTATATAATACATCTATATATATATATATACTCATACATATATATATATATATAATGATATAATCATACAGATATATATATATAATATAGTATTATATGATACATATATATATATTATATATAATATATATATTAATACATATATATATATAATATACTATCTAATATATAATACATATTATATATATATATATAGTATATATACTATAATACATATATATCTATATATATAATACAATATATATTATATAACATATATATAATATATATAGATACATATTATATATATACATATATATAATATATATATAATACTATATATATATATATATATATATAGTATAATATCATATATATATATATATATATATATACAATATCGATATATATATATATATATATATATTATATAATACATATATATATATCTTTAATATATATAATACATATATATCTATATAATAATTATATATATATAAATACATATCTATATATTATAATATATTATAGTAATATAATAGCATATATATATATTATATATAATTATATATAATAACATATATATATATATATATATATATAGTAACTACCTATATATTATATATATATTATATATATATATATAATAGATATATATATATATATTATATATATATAATACATATATATATATATATACTAATATATATATCATATATATATATAATATATATATATATATATATATTACTATATATATATATATATATATATATATATATAATCATATTATTATATATATATTCTATATAATCATCATCATCATCATCGGGAGGTGCAATGGCCCAGTGGTTAGGGCAGGCAGCAGACTCACGGTCATAGCATCGCAGTTTCGATTCCCAGACCAGGTGTTGTGAGTGTTTATTGAGCGAAAACACCTAAAGCTCCATGAGGTTCTGGCAGGGGGTGGTAGCGAACCCTGCTGTACTCTTTCACCACAACTTTCTCTCACTCTTTCTTCCTGTTTCCGTTGTACTTGTATGTCAAAGGGGCCAGCCTCGTCACATGCTGTGTCACGCTGAATCTCCCCCAAGAACTATGTTAAGGGTACACATGTCTGTGGAGCGCTCAGCCACTTGCACGTTAATTTCACGAGGAAGCTGTTTCGTTGATTGGATCAACTGGAACCCTCGTCGTCATAACCAATGGAGTGCCACGATATCATCATTATCATTTAATGTCCCATGCTGATAGTTTGACAAGATCTGCAGGGCCCAAAGTCTGCATCAATCTCCAGTGTCTGTTTTCACATGGCTTCTGCAGCTAGTTGACATTCCTAATGCCAACCTCTTTACAGCATGTAATGAAGGGTTTTGTTTTGTTTTTTTTTCCAAGCCTCCAACACTAATGATGGCACCACGCAGCTTTCAACACTATGAACCCTCAGGAAGCAACTTGATGCTAGGAGATGAGTATGAAAGAAGGGGTTGCAGAACAGAACAAATAGAGAACCTACATGGCCAGTTCCATTTTAGGAGAGAGGGTGGGAGTGACCGAGTGAAGCTAATGATGAGGTGACAGGGTGGATCTTGAAAGTATGAGGTGAATATGAATGAATGAGGCAGAGTGACCACAGCAGAAGACAAAAGGAAAGTGAAAGAAGGATGATGTTGAGTAGGTTGCAAGGCTAGGTAGGGAAGAAAGAGGCAGGGGTAGTTTATGAGGAGGGTGAGAAATACATAGTGTGGGAGGAGAAATATTTGGTGGTTCAATGAGAGCGGGGGAGGGGGGCAGATCAAAGAAAGTGATTCTGGGTAGTAAGAAAAATGGTATCAAGGAAGAACTGCAGCTGAGGAGGTGTAGGGGAGGGGGGAGTCTTGAGAGAAAAGGGAAGTAGGCAAAGAGCCTTCTTATGCATACACATACACACACAACTCTACCAGAACCCAGTTTTGCAGAGGTGAGTGGGTCTTCTTGAGAACCAGATATCCTGGTCCTTTCTCATCAACTCAAGGAATTGAGATTAGCCTCCACCCCTTTGCCCATGTCTTCTTGGGTCTCCTTCCTCCACAAAATCCATCCAAATTTAGTGACCAGCACTTCTTTATACAACTCGCCTCATCAATATACATGTTCATACCACTGCAGTCTTCTTTCTTGAATGCCACATCAGATTCCTTTTATGTCCAGTTCTTCTCCCAGCTCATTTACACTCTGTCATTTATATACTTATACTGCACATCCAATGGAGCATGCTTGTTTCACTTTCTTTCTTTTTTTTGTTCTTTTCCAGTTTCCTCAAGTCCTCAGCAATTAAGGCCCATGTCTCACTATCGTGCAGCATTGCAATTCTAAGAAAAGCATCATACAACCGGCTCTTCACTCCAAGGGAGAAGACCTTTGTTGTCAGCAGAAGACCTTTGTTGTAGCTCCCTCAACTTTCTCCAACCCATTCTTTCTCTAGCTACTGTACTTTCGGGGTGACCATCTTCCAAGCTAATTACATCTCCACTTCTTGTGAGCCATTGGGGCATTTAAGAGAGTCTGTTTCTGGGCTGCTCATAGTATGTACTACCCCAATGCATCTATCACATAAGAATCTTATATTCACTGATAGGGACTCCACAACGTCTCTTGCATGTTCATAGCTTACATAAGGTACAGCATGCGGAATTTGTACCTAGTCCTTTTCTGCATATTGAACAAGGCCATTTCCCAGAAGGTATCAGGGTCCTGCCTTCTTTCTTACTAAAACCTTTGTGCTTGCTAGCATTACCTTTAGACTTCTCAATACTATCCCTGCAACATCAGTTTACAATGATACTGCTATGCTAGATTTGATTAACTATACAGGTGGTAATCATCTTGATTAACTATCCAGGTGATAATCATCTTGATTAACTATCCAGGTGGTAATCATCTTGATTAAATATCCAAGTGGTAATCATCTCAACTATCCAGGTGATAATCCTGTACCCTGCTTCACCAGATATTTTGAACATCTCTGCAACTATCCCTGATAAATCCATAGCTTTCTCTCTTTTCATATCCTTGACCATTTTATCTTGTCTTGCTACTGTCAACTTGAATTGCTGATCTTTCTCTTGGGTCAGCATGAAGTAGCTGCAGTGAAAAGAATCATCCAACCTTTTGCCAGCAGGGAACACGGACATTAAATTATGATAAAATTGACAACAAGTGAATTTAAATTTATGCTCTTTGTGTCACACAATTTAATGTTGTAAGTAAATATTAAGCCAAAGAGGCAGAGACATTGAGCTTGCAGCTATCAATTGTACAAGCTGTTCACTGGAATCATGTCAGGAATCAATGAATAAGAAAAATGTTTGGGGAAAAAAAAATTTTAATAATAATAATAATCAGAAAAGGAAAGAAATAATAAACAACAAAAAAAAACCAAAAAAGTAATAAATTTCTGAGAAAGAGCAACGTCAACTTGATTGGGATTCTGTGAATAATTTACTTTGGAGTTTCAAATATTCATCATCATCATCGTTTAACGTCTGCTTTCCATGCTAGCATGGGTTGGACGATTTGACTGAGGTTTGGCGAACCAGATGGCTGCACCAGACTCCAATCTGATCTGGCAGAGTTTCTACAGCTGGATGCCCTTCCTAACACCAATCACTCCAAGAGTGTAGTGGGTGCTTTTTCACGTAACTCCGGCACGAGGGCCAGTCAGGCGGTACTGGCAACAGCCATGCTCAAATGTTGCTTTTTATGAGCCACCTGCACAGGAGCCAGTCCAGCGGCACTGGTAACGACCTCGCTCGAATGTTTTTTCACATGCCACCAGCACAAGTGCTATTAAGGCGACGCAGGTAACGATCACGCTTGAATGGTGCTTTTTACGTGCCATCGGCATGGAGGCCAGTTTGTTGCTCTGGCAAAGATCACGCTCATATGGTACTCTTAGCGCTCTACTAGCACGGATGCCAGTCATCGAATTTGATTTCGATTTTGATTTCACTTGCCTCAACAGGTCTTCACAAACAGAGTTTAGTGTCCAATGAAGGAAAGGCACGCATAAGTGGACTGGTCACACCCCGGTGTAGGCTACAAGGTTATGGTCTCACTTGCGCTTGCCGAGTTTCAAATCTTTTGTGAAAAAATATTCTGATAGTATAGCTGGTCGTTGCTGTTTAACCCCAACGTGTGGATACTGGTTGCTCTCATTCACACTTTAAATTTAAATTTCTATAATTTTGAATTTTTATCACTTCTTATTTTGAACTCGACAAAGACAGGCTCGCTGTTGAAATATCGTTCAACCAATAAAATATCTATTGCAATCACATCATGCTCGACATCTTGTCTATCATTATTGTTGTTGTTGTTGTTATTATTATTGAGTGAGAGAGCAGTTCATGCCATCAAAGCGACACTGGGGTAAAATATACAAAGCCCAGTATACCCATCATGACTACCCGTCTGATAAGGGTACGCCAGGCACATGCATCACAACCATATGTGTATGACAAGGTGATCTCATATCAAGATTAACAGTGCATGACCTTACAGGTGGGGCCCAGTTAGAATTTTCTTCAGTTCGAGTAGCCTATCCCGCTCAAAAGGTCCCTGAATAAGGTTTGTTTAAGGATGTTGAATGAACCACCCATGTTTCCAAAGGTGAATTATTCAAACCCCAAAGAATCCCTCTCAACACATGGCTATCATGCTCCCCCAATATTCCTGCTCGTGATCAGAGATGCACATATCGTCAGCCACTAAGGGACATGCTCAACTGGTTACGGTCAAACAACCGACAAGCAAATCTGTGGAATTGAGCAGAATATTTGCTGTAGCCCATCTTTTATACGAAGACAAAACAATGTACGTGATAACACTTCCAATCAGTTAAGATCAGAAGCCATGAGAGCCACTGCTGGTGGTGGTGGTGGTGGTGGTGGCAGCAGAACCACCACTACCACCATCAATAGCAAGTCAAAGGAAAAGGACCGGTGCCAATAACCTGTGAAAACATGCCTATAGGCGCAGGAGTGGCTGTGTGGTAAGTGGCTTGCTAACCAACCACATGGTTCCGGGTTCAGTCCCACTGCGTGGCATCTTAGGCAAGTGTCTTCTGCTATAGCCCCGGGCCGACCGATGCCTTGTGAGTGGATTTGGTAGACGGAAACTGAAAGAAGCCTGTCGTATATATGTATATTATATGTGTGTGTGTGCGGGTTTGTGTGTCTGTGTTTGTCCCCCTAGCATTGCTTGACAACCAATGCTGGTGTGTTTACGTCCCCGTAACTTAGCGGTTCGGCAAAAGAGACCGATAGAATAAGTACTGGGCTTACAAAGAATAAGTCCCGGGGTGATTTGATCGACTAAAGGCGGTGCTCCAGCATGGCCGCAGTCAAATGACTGAAACAAGTAAAAGAGTAAAAGAGAGAGACTGGTGCAGTTGATGCTAAACTGGAACTTTTACAGGTTCCTGTATGCTGGGGAATAAGTGGGCAGATGTAAGGATCCAGAACGTTGCAGTATTGAAGACGGAGATTGGGGTGAAGTGTTTAGTGCAGGGTTTGTTGGGATGAAGTGAGAATCAGAAAGTTTATTAGCAACAACAAACGAATCTCAATTGTAATTGGCAACCGGCTCTTGTTTCATTTTGTTTATAATAAATAATGTGTATGTGATGATGATACAAATGATTGTGCAGTGGCTGTGTGGTAAGTAGCTTGCTTACCAACCACATGGTTTCGGGCTCAGTCCCACTGCGTGGCATCTTGGGCAAGTGTCTTTTTCTATAGCCTCGGGCCGACCAAAGCCTTGTGAGTGGATTTGGTAGACGGAAACTGAAAGAAGCCCGTCGTATATATGTATATGTATATATGTATATATATATATGTGTGTGTGTGTGTGTGTGTGTGTTTGTGTGTCTGTGTTTGTCCCCGCCAACATCGCTTGACAACCGATGCTGGTGTGTTTACGTACCCGTAACTTAGCGGTTTGGCAAAAGAGACCGATAGAATAAGTACTAGGCTTACAAAGAATAAGTCCCAGGGTCGATTTGCTCGACTAAAGGTGGTGCTCCAGCATGGCCACAGTCAAATGACTGAAACAAGTAAGAGAAATAAGAGAAAAAAATGTAGTAAAAACTACATACAATGACATTTATAAAAAAAGAAAACATAGCAGTCAGCAGCCCCCACAAGATACAAGGGGATGCTGAAAAGTTTTTGGCTTTGGGTAAAAGAAAATACGGGAGGATCAGGTAATTATGATTTTATTCACTATATTCCCCTTTCAGATTCACACACTTATTGCAGTGGTCCTTCAGATTTTCTAAGCCCTGTAAAAGAACTCGAGCAGTTGGACCTCCAACCAGGTCTTTTGCAATACCCTTAAAGCCAGAAGTTTCCAGCACCCCTTCATACATAAATACTTTTATGAGACGAAACAGTTCTTCGTGGAACATTCCTTTATAATTATCGTCCTATAAAAATACAGACTATTGAAAAAAAAGATAATTAACCAAATGCCAGATTAAAGGTTGTAAATGTCAGAAACAAATGACTTGGGACACAACACAAACACTTTGAATAAATCAAAAGGCGTTAATTCTTTTATTCTTTCATTCTTTTACTTGTTTCAGTCATTTGAGTGGGGCCATGCTGGAGTACCGCCTTTAGTCAAGCAAATTGACCCAAGGACTTATTCTTTATAAGCCTAGTACTTATTCTATCGGTCTCTTTTGTTGAACTGCTAAGTTACGGGGAAGTAAACACACCAGCATCGGTTGTCAAGTGATGTTGGGGGGACAAACACAGACATACATATATATATCATCATCATCATCGTTTAACGTCCGTTTTCCATGCTAGCATGGGTTGGACGGTTCGGCCAGGGTTTGGGAAGCCAGGAGGCTGCACCAGGCTCCAGTCTGATCTGGCAGTGTTTCTACAGCTGGATGCCCTTCCTAACGCCAACCACTCCATGAGTGTAGTGGGTGCTTTTTACATGCCATCAGCACATGTGCCAGGGGAGGCTAGCAATGGCCACGATCAGTTGGTGCTTTTTATGTGCATTTTACATGCCATCGGCACAGGTATCACAACTACAATTTCCATTTGATTTTTTGATGTTGATGGTGATGTACTTTTATTTGTCAGGTATTCGCAGTCACAGCATATCTCCAGAGGTCTCAGTCTTTCGTCATTGCCTCTGTGAGACTCAACATTCGAAGATCATGCTTGACCACCTCATCCCATGTCTTCCTGGGTCTACCTCTACCCCGGATTCCTTCAACTTTTTGGGAGTGGCACTTCTTCACACATCTCTCCTCATCCATTCGTAGTACATGACCATACCAGCACAGACGTCTCTCTTGCACGCCACATCAATGCTTCTTATGTCTGGCATTTCTCTCAGGGCATTACATTCTGTCATGTATGCAGACTGACATTACACATCCAGCGGATCATGCTAGCTTCATTTCTTTCAAGCCTACATATGTCCTCTGTAGTCACAACCCACGTTTCACTACCGTGAAGCATGGCACTTCACACACATGCGTTGTACAATCTACCTTTCACTCTGAGTGAGAGACCCTTTGTCACCAGTAGGGGTAGGAACTTTCTAAACTTTGCCCAGGCCATATATATATATATATATATATATATATATATAGCTTGGGTGTGTGTACTGTTAGCTATTTTTTTTCCTCCGTCTTCCCTTTCTTGGATCTTTTCTTTTCCTATGTTTCTGACGAAGAGCTCCGCTCGAAACGTTAAACCCTCCTTCTTTCCTGAGCGTCCAATAATACTATACTTGTTCCACGTCCTTGCGTTGTTGTGTTTTCATGTTTGGATTAACTTTATTTATATATATATATATATATATATAATATATATATATATACATACATATGACAGGCTTCTTTCAGTTTCCGTCTACCAAATCCACTCACAATGCTTTGGTCGGCCTGAGGCTATAGTAGAAGACACTTGCCCATGGTACCACGCAGTGGGACTGAACCTGGAACCATGTGGTTGGTAAGCAAGCTGTAGTTGTTGATGTTGCATTTTAGCCCTGTGTTAGTCCTAATTGAGTTGACCTATGATCGAAGACATTCCAGCCATGACTATCCCATCTTTTTTAAAGCATTATGTATTTTAGACTACATTACTCTATGGGTCTTTTTCTAAGATAATAGATTGTGATTTAGGGGAGATGTGACTGCTATTACTAACAAATCTAGCAACCATGAAGAGGACCCCTCATTGGGTTGTCATTAAATGTGGCTCTGGATAGAAAGAGAACGATTAGAAACAGTTGATGCAAAAGTTATCTTTTGTGTCTTGAGCCAATGAACCACCATCTACTTGGTTACTTGACTTGCTAAAATAACAGTGAAGTCTGCCCTAAATCACATTACTATCTTAAACAAGGAAGGGCACATTTTACAATGTGGCTTCACATATAGAAATGGATGGATTGTGCCAGGTGGAATTCCTTTAATCAAAAGTTTAGTCAATCACAGCTGACGTAGAGTTTAACAATTATTTTTATATTTAGTACTAGCACCCTAGCGGTTGAGGGAACCTGTGGAAGAGGCAGACCCAGGAAAACCTGGGACGAGGTGGTGAAGCACGACCTTCGAACTTTAGGTCTCACTGAGGAAATGACTAGAGACCGAGACCTCTGGAAGTGTACTGTGCGCGAGAAGACCCGGCAGGACAAGTGAGTCCATAACCCGTGGCCTTCTACATGGGATGGAGCCAGCCTACATATGCATACCTTCCCTTCTTGGGACACAAAACTCTACTTGTGAAGACGTGATGAGGCAAGTGAGGATCAGAATCGAAATCGATCAATGGAAATTGCGGATGTGCTACCAGTGCCGGTGGCATGTCAAAACTCTGCTTGTGAAGACCCGTTGAGGCAAGTGACGATCAGAATCGAAATCGATCAATGGAAATCGATCAATGGAAATCGATCAATGGAAATTGCAGATGTGTTACCAGTGCCGGTGGCATGTAAGAGAACTTTCCGTTTCACGACCGTTGCCAGCACCGCCCCGTTTCGTGTCCGTTGCCAGCCTCGCCTGGCCCTCGTGCCGGTGGCACATAAAAAGCACCATCCGTTCGTGGTCGTTTGCCAGCTCTGTCTGGCACCAGTGCGGGTGGCACGTAAAAAGCACCCACTACACTCACGGAGTGGTTGGCGTTAGGAAGGGCATCCAGCCGTAGAAACACTGCCAGATTTGACTGGGCCTGATGAAGCCTTCTGGCTTCACAGACCCCAGTAGAACCGTCCAACCCATGCTAGCATGGAAAACGGACGCTAAACGATGATGATGATGATGAGTATTGCCTGGCGTTGCTCGGGTTTGTAAGGGAAATAACTATAAAGCATTTTTAGAGAGTTATAACCAAAAAATAGCAAAAAAATGCATTAAAAATAGGAAAAAAATGATGGTAAATTTTTTTTTTAAATCATTGACTCATCGTAGACATTTTTAGAGAGTTACTTCCCTTATATAATGGCGAAAAAATGCATTAAAATGGAAAAAAATGATGGTAAATTTTTTTTTAAATCGTTGACTCATCACAGACATTTTTAGAGAGTTACTTCCCTTATATAATAGCGAAAAATGCATTAAAATGGAAAAAAATGATGGTAAATTATTTTTTAAATCATAGACTCATCGTAGACGCGCACTAATACCCAGAAGGGCTCGATATGAATCACGACTATAAGATACCCGAATTTGGTTAAACTGCACCGCAAAATGTGGGAGTAGTTAGGAATCTAAATCTTACTTTTATATATAAAGATATAAACTCAGATTTTATGTGTTAACATTTAATACATGAATTATTATCATGTACAGTGGTGCATCTGGGTGCACAGAATAATGTCACACTTCAAATATTTGCTTTCTTCTTTGACCTTGAAGTCAACTCCTGCTTGTATCTCATTTTTTCTTTAATCACTTTCGTTATCTCCCTTCTATTCACTCTCCTCTTATCTACCTAGTCTTAATCCCTCAACCCTTCACAAGTAATCACCATCACAACCTGCCAAAACATTTCCTTTCTTGAGTGAAGGAAGGAGCCTGCATGAGCTCATTCAACCAACTAGAAATAGTAGCCAAATATCCCTCAAATCAAGTCCTGCTATCTTGAAAGGAACAAAATAGTAATTTAATGTCAATGCTAATGACTTGGAAAAATAGAATTTTTCGGTGGAAATAGTAGCCAAATATCCCTCAAATCAAGTCCTGCTATCTTGAAAGGAACAAAATAGTAATTTAATGTCAATGCTAATGACTTTGAAAAATAGAATTTTTCAGTGGGGAAATGAATGTAGAGAGTTTTATTAAATCAATTGTTAAAATATTAAATCCATGAATTGATTAATTAAAATACACAAATTTTTGACAAGTATACATTTGGCTGTCATTTTATTGATTTCTCTTTGAAAACTAATATTCATGATTCAGTTAAGTCACCAGCTGTGGAAATCTAGAAGTGATTTATATGAAACAATAGAGTCTGAAATGACTAAAGCTGGACTGCATCAAAAGAACAGTAAAGGCAAACAGGTCAGAAAGTAGGAGAAGTTAGTTTACTATGAAGAAAAAGACTGGTTTCAAGTTTCAAGCAGAGCTCCTCTTCTTCAAGAAAAAAAAAAGAAAAAGCAAGAAATGACTTAACAATACTAAATTATAATTATTTCAAATTTTGGCAAAAGGTTAGCAGTTTCAGGAAAGAGAATAAGCTGATTACATTGACCCTTGCACTCAACAGATGTTTATTTGATCAACCCCCGAAAGGATGAAAGGCAAAGTCAACCGCAGCAGAATTTGAAGTTTGAACGTAAAGACAGACAAAATGCTGCTAACTCACTGGCATCAACCACACTCAAGTGGTGCTTTTTACGTGGTGCTGACATGGGAGCAAATCAGCCGGCACTGGCATCAACTATGCTCAAATGGTGCTTTTTATGTGCCATCGACATGGGAGCAAGTCAACCGGCACTGGTATCAACCACGCTCAAATGGTGCTTTTTATGTGCCACTGGCATGGGAGCCGGTCAGGCAGCACTGGCATCAACCACGCTTGAATGGTGCTTTTTGCCATAATAATAATAATAATCCTCTCTACTACAAGGCCTAAAATTTGGGGGCAGAGGACTAGTTGATTACATTGAGCCTAATGCATAACTGGTACTTATTTTATCGACCCTGAAAGGATGAAAGGCAATGTCGACCTAGGTGGAATCTGAACTCAGAATGTCAGGATGGACAAAATGCTGCCAAGCACTTCACCTGCTGTGCTAATGGTTCTGCCAACTCACTACCTTCTTAATAATAATAATAATAATAATAATAATAATACTTTCAATATAAAAAAAAAACTATAAAAACAAAACAAAAAACTGCACAAGGTGCAGCCTTGCCAGATCCTGTCAAACTATCCAAGCCATGGAAAATGGATATTAAATGATGTTGATGATGATGATGGTCATGATGAGGGTGGTGGTGGTGGTGGTGGTGGTGGTTGATGATGATGGTTGTGGATGATGATGATGGTTGTTGATGATGGTGATGATGAAGATGATGATGATGGTCATGATGAGGTTGGTGGTGGTGGTGGTGGTGGTGATGAGGATTGGTGTGGATGATGTGATGATGGTGTGGATGATGATGATGATGAAGATGATGATGATGGTCATGATGAGGGTGGTGGTGGTGGTGGTGGTGGTGATGATGATGGTGTTGATGATGATGATGATGAAGATGATGATGATGGTCATGATGAGGGTGGTGGTGGTGGTGGTGATGATGATGGTGTGGATGATGATGATGGTGTTGATGATGATGATGATGAAGATGATGATGATGGTCATGATGAGGGTGGTGGTGGTGGTGGTGGTGGTGATGATGATGGTGTGATGATGATGATGATGGTCATGATGAGGGTGGGGGTGTGGTGGTGATGATGATTGGTGTTGATGATGATGATGATGTCATGATGAGGGTGGTGGGTGGTGGTGGTGTGGTGGTGGGATGATGATGGTGGTGGCTGATGATGATGTGTTGATGATGAGATGATGAGATGATGAGATGGTAATGATGGAGGGTGGTGGTGGTGGTGGTGGTGGTGATGATGATGGTGTGGATGATGATGATGGTGTTGTTGATGATGATGATGATGAAGATGATGATGATGGTCATTGATGAGGGTGGTGGTGGTGGTGGTGGTGGTGGTGATGGATGATGGTGTGATGATGTGATGAGGTGATGATGGGGTGGTGGTGGTGTGGTGTGGTGGTGTTGGTGGTGGTTGATGATGATGATGGTGGTGGATGATGATGATGGTGTTGATGATGATGATGATGAAGATGATGAGGTGATGGTCATGATGAGGGTGGTGGTGGGTGGTGGTGATGATGATGGTGTGGATGATGATGATGGTGTTGATAATGATGATGATGATGAAGATGATGATGATGGTCATGATGAGGGTGGTGGGGTGGTTGGTGGGGTGATGATGATGGTGTGGATGATGATGATGGTGTTGTTGATGATGATGATGATGAAGATGATGATGATGGTCATGATGAGGGTGGTGATTGTGGTGGTGGTAATGATGATGGTGTTGATGATGATGATGATGGTCATGATGAGGGTGGTGGTGGTGGTGGTGGTGGTGATGATGATGGTGTGGATGATGATGATGGTGTTGATGATGATGATGATGAAGATGATGATGATGGTCATGATGAGGGTGGTGGTGGTGGTGGTGATGATGATGGTGTTGATGATGATGATGATGGTCATGATGAGGGTGGTGGTGGTGGTTGTGCTGATGGGGATGATGATGGTGTTGATGATGATGGTGATAGTGGTGGTGGTGGTGGTGATGACGGTGATACAATCTGAGGGTGGCTGTACAGTGAAAGCATACAGTAGTAGTAGTAAAAGCATTAGCAGTGGTAGTAGTGGTGGTAGCGGCAGGGATAACAGTGGCAACAGTAGTAATACTTGTGGTGGCAGTGATGGTAGCAGTGGTGCTGGTGGTTGTAGCTACAGTAGTAGTAGTAGCAGCAGCAGCAGCAGCCACCGTTGTCTCTTAATACATTCCATCATGATACAACAGTCCAAGTTAGAAATGGAGGGAGAAAGTAATAATAACGGACCAACATAGAAATACAGAAATATAGAAAAGATAAATACTTGAACAGAGAGCGATCTTGGTGTTTGTATCTATGGATGCTTTCGGTTTACCGAGTTGAGGAACCCTCATGGGTATCACCATGGGAACAGGTACAGAACCAGCTGTCATCGTTAGAGCTCCCTCTACACACAATCTGAAAAATAAATAAGACAACATGTTACTTTTCAAACATGAGCCTAAAGTGGGTTGTTTTGAATATAAACAAATCAATCAGTTATGCTGGATTTTTACTCTACATCGGGGCAAGATTTATGGAATCTGAGATAAAGGTTGGGAGGTAGGTCAGTTGAAGAGCATTGATCTTTGGCAGATATAATCACAGGTTTGAAGTCTTAGAAGTGAAACCACACAAAATTAATCAATGATCCTGCATATTTCAGCTGCTTTGTGGTAACAGAAGTGAAAATTTAAGGCGCAGGCATGGCTGTGTGGCAAGAAGCTTGCTTCCAAACCACATGGTTCCGGGTTCAGTCCCACTGTGTGGTTACTTTGGGCAAATGTCTTCTGCTATAGCCTTGGGCTAGCCAAAGGCTTGCAAGTGGATTTTGTAGATGGAAAGTGAAAGAAGCCTATTGTATACATATACACACACGCTTTTTTCAGTCATTTGACTGTGGCCATGCTGGAGCATCGCCTTTAGTTGAGCAAATCAACTTGCTGAACCGCTAAGTTACGGGGACGTAAACACACCAGCATTGGTTGTCAAGCAATGCTGAGAGGACAAACACAGACAAATAAAGATATACACATATATACATATATATGTGACGACTGTGCCCTGTGTAGTTACAGACTGCTCTTTTGCAAAGCATGGTACCTGTTCAGCCACCCTACCAAGGAAATGGCAAATTCATGAGGCTGTAGCATGGCGATTGTGAAGAGGTAGTGGAAGAGCTCAACTGAGCCAACAGTGCTTCTTACATGGATGCTGAGAGAAGCAATTCTACAATATCAGCGGTCAAGATTATCAAGCTCAATCAAGAGAGCAACTGCAATACATTGATAGAGGTGGCGTCCATGGTTGTGTAATCTTTATATATAAAAGTGAGGTTGTGTGCTGTCTGTCTCCTACGATTTAGATTTCAAACTACTCCCACATTTTGCGGTGCAGTTTAACCAAAACCGGATATCTTATAGTCGTGATTCATATCAAGCCCTTCTGGGTATTAGCGCGCGTCTACAATGAGTCTACGATTTTTAAAAAAAAATTACCATCATTTTTTTCCATTTTAATGCATTTTTTCACTATTATATAAGGGAAGTAACTCTCTAAAAATGTCTGTGATGAGTCAACGATTTAAAAAAAAATTACCATCATTTTTTTTCCATTTTTAATGCATTTTTTTGCTATTTTTTGGCTATAACTCTCTAAAAATGCTTATATAGTTATTTCCCTTACAAACCCGAGCAACGCCGGGCGATACTGCTAGTCAGCTAATAAAAGATGCCCTATGACTCAGGTTCCCAATTCAAAATCGTTATAATGGAATTGGATGGCGACAGAGAGTCGTGGGAATCTGCAAAAGCAGCAAAAAGTGAAAAATACAGAGTTCAAGTACACTGCAGCCCGTCAGAAAAGTTTAGGTGACAGAAAGCAGACATATTAGTCAAGTAAAGTAAGACAGCGATGAAAGCTAGAAATACATGCACAGTACACAGAATAAAACAGAAAAAGGCAGAAAAGTGAACATTAAAAGAATCATTACGAGGAAAGGATGCATAGATATGTCAGGAGTAATGTTGGTGAATTTCAGGAAGCATGGAATCTTTGAAGGATTCAGTGTCTTGACAGCTAACAGCTGATGTTCTCAGTTTACTCCAATTCTGAGCAGCATGAAAAACAACGGGAGTGGCGCAGGAGTGGCTGTGTGGTAAGTAGCTTGCTAACCAACCACATGGTTCCGGGTTCAGTCCCACTGCGTGGCATCTTGGGCAAGTGTCTTCTGCTATAGTCCCGGGCCGACCAATGCCTTGTGAGTGGATTTGGTAGACGGAAACTGAAAGAAGCCTGTCGTATATATGTATATATGTGTATGTGTTTGTCCCCCTAGCATTGCTTGACAACCGATGCTGGTGTGTTTACGTCCCCGTAACTTAGCGGTTCGGCAAAAGAGACCGATAGAATAAGTACTGGCTTACAAAGAATAAGTCCCGGGGTCGATATGCTCGACCAAAGGCGGTGCACCAGCATGGCCGCAGTCAAATGACTGAAACAAGTAAAAGAGTAAAAGTGTAAGAGTAACGCTTTTAAAATTCATGGGTTACATATATATTTATATATATATAATTTTCTAACTTGGTAGAAAATTATCCACCAACAACTTTGGCCACTATTGTGAATTATATATATATTCAGGATCTTTCCTTTTGAACGGCAGTTTTCAACACAATTTCTAGTTGACTAAACACTTTTAAACTTCGTATACTGGTAGAATGTGTCAAAATAAAACATTTTTTTCTCTTGGCTTTCTTGAGAAAATTGTAATTTGTAAGTTTAACGTAGTTTAATTTTTCGAATTTTAACCAATCCTATGTCCTCTATTGAGCTAAAATCATTTGCTGCATCTAAAACTGAGACAACATCCTGTCACTAACCCTCACCCTAACCCTAAATTTTAGCCTTTCGTTTTTTTTTCTTAATTGTTACGTGTGTGTCTAAAATTATTCGTTTTGTTTTTGTTTTGAGTTTTTGCTTTCGTTTTAGCCTTTCGTTTTTTTATTCTTAATTGTTAAATTAAAATTATTTTCCATTGCTTTCGTTTTTTTTCTTAAATGTTATCCTTAAATTAATTTAACAATTAAGAAAAAAAAAACGAAAGGCTAAAATTTAGGGAGAGGGTTAGAGTTAGTGACAGGATGTTGTCTCAGTTTTAGACGCAGCAAATTATTTTAGCTCAATAGAGGACATAGGATTGGTTAAAATTCGAAAAATGAAACTACGTTAAACTTACAAATTACAATTTTCTCAAGAAAGCCAAGAGAAAAAAATGTTTTATTTTGACACATTCTACCAGTATACGAAGTTTAAAAGTGTTTAGTTAACTAGAAATTGTGTTGAAAACTGCCTTTCAAAAGGAAAAGCTCCTATATTTGTGTTTTGGTTTATGTCTATCACTGTTTGAGTTGCATAATAGTGGTTTTATCTTTAATTTATATTATATATATATATATATAATTCACAATGGTTGTCAAAGTTGTTGGTGGATAATTTTCTACCAAGTTAGCTATTAAACGTTGAAACTTTGTCCTTTATTTCATGACAGAAGGATGTAGCTTACGGGAAATTTGCCCGCTATTTACCACCAAGCGACCACGTTCGGGCTCCCGCGATGGCTAATGAGTTTCTAGTAGTCAATTGTAATGCTTAAAACTACATTTTTCAACGAAAAACAAAAATAAACTTCACAAAAATTGCAAGTGGTAATATTGCCAATATATTTGACAACAGCTTATGACAGTGTCCATTCTGGCTAGTCTTATTTTGACATTAAATTTACTTACTTTGTGACAGATAATTTTCGCGAAGAGAGCTCGTGTCATCAAACAGGATAAGTCAAGTTTCGTATCCGTAGTAAACAAATCACCTTGGAAACGAAAAGGCTGCGCATGCATTATTGACTTTAACTGCAGAACATGTGCCAGTTTATACAATAGGACCTGAAACGAATATATCGCGTGTGGGGGGGGGGTACGTGAAACAAATGGTAATTTTCTGACCGGCCATAAGACAAATGATTGAAAAATCACACACACACACACGCACACACACACCACACACACACACACACACACACACACACACACACACACACACAACACACACACACACACACATATATATATATATATACATATACACACACATATATATAAACACACACATACACACACACATATATATAAACACACACATACACACACACACATACTTATTCTGTCAGACTCTTTGCCGAACTGCGCTAAGTTACAGGGACGTAATCACACTAACACCAGTTGTCGAGCGGTGGTGGTGGACAAACAGAGACACAAAGACACACACGCGCATATACACGACGGGTTTCTTTCAACTTCCGTCGACCAGATCCACTCACAAGGCTTTGGTCAGCCTGAAGTTATAGGAGCCACTTACCCAAGGTGTCACGCAGTGGGACTGAACCCAGAATTATATGTTTGGGAAGCAAGCCTCCACACAGCCATGGCATGTGTGTGTGTGTGTGTGTGTGTAAAATTGTGTGCTTATTGCTGTCACCGACTGATTAGGATTGGTTGTTCAACCACGTTGTAAGGTTGATTGATTGATTGATTAATGATCATTTAATGTCCATGTTCCATGCTGGTTATGGCTGGTTGGTTTAGTAGGATCCGATGTGTCCATGGCTTACATCAAGCTCCAATATCTGCTTTGGTATGGTTTTTAAGGCTGGATGATCTTCCTAATGCCAACCGTTTTACAGCGTGGACTGGGTACTTTTTCATACCTATTTCTTTACTACCCACAAGGGGCTAAACACAGAGGGGGCAAACAAGGACAGACAGGCGGATTAAGTTGATTAGATCGACCCTTGTGTGTAACTGGTACTTAATTTATCAACCCCGAAAGGATGAAAGGCAAAGTCGACCTCGGCAGAATTTGAATTCAGAACGTAGCAGCAGATGAAATACTGCTAAGTATTTCGCCCGGCAAGCTGGCGTGCTAACGTTTCTGCCAGCTCGCCACCTTAGCTACCCGCACTTTTTCATACCATCTGCACTGTTGAGGTCCCTATGCAGTTCGCAGAACTACAATCCCTGGAGGAGGCAAGGGGTTAGCTTCATGCTTGGGACGAGGGGATTACTATGAGGAGGGCTGCAGAGAAGCTTCCCAAAAAGGGATCTGCATAGGTGCTCACATATAGAAGGGGGAAATGATGAGTAGGAGGTGCAAGACATGGATAATGGTGATAAGGTACCCAAGTGGTCCCACAAAGCACATGCTAAGTAGAAGTGGGTGGGTGGTTTGAAAGATTGTATGGGAAGGTGAATGAGGGATAGGGAGGCTGACTGACAAACTGGGTAGGTGGTACCTGTGGAAGAGGGAGACCCAGGAAGACATGAGATGAAGTGGTAAGGACTGAACTCAGGATGTTGGGCCCCATGGAGGAAATGACCATGGCCTGAGATGCCTAGCGATATGAGGTTCTTAAGAAGACCCACCCACATCAGTGAAACTGAGTTCTAGAAGTGCTGTGTGTCCCACCAACACATATAACAAGAAAACTTCTCACACACTCAACCACAATGAACCAAACTACATCTCTTCTCTTCCTCACAGTACTGCTTTATACACTAGGCTCACCTCCCACTCCCCAATCCTGTCCTCTTGGCCCTGTCCCATTGTATCATTGCTCTCTGCTAGCCCCAGACCTGTGTGTTCTACCCACACGCTCTGTCTTACTGCTTCATTTTTATCTGCTAGCCCCCCGACTTGTGTGTTCCACCCACACATAAGAAAACTTTTCACACACCATACCCCAACAAACCAATCTACATCTCTTCTCTTCCTCACATTTCCTTCTTCACACACTATACCTACCTCTCACTCCTGAATCCTGTTCTTGCCCCACCCTCCGCACTCTCTAATCACGCTTTCTCGCAAAATCCTGCCATTTATATTATGATGTTTTGAACCTCAAGGGGCATGCCCTGGTACTTGCCACCATCTATATCTCTCTCTTCTTTCACTCAACCATCCCATTTATATTCTGATCCCCGTCCCTTGTGAGTATGCCCGACACTTTGCAACCATCCCACACTCTCTCTCTCCTTCCACTATACTTCCCTCAGGCTGGGTAACCATGTATTTTCTTTGCAGTAGTGCACTTGTTTCTGTCTTCATCCCTAATCTCTCTACCCACCCTGGCTGGGTAACCTAGTACTTCCTCTACAGCAAGACACTTGTTTCTGTCTCTCTGCCTCAATATAATCTTTCATCAACTGACACAAGATCACCTCCTCCAATACCCCTCCCCTCTCAAAAGGTTTTTTGTGTTGCAAGTACTTGGTGACCCTGTCACTGCAGGTGCCACTTAAAAGCACCCAGTCCACACTGTAAAGTGGTTGGCGTTTGGAAGGGCTTCCAGCTATAAAAACCATGCCAAAACTAACCTCGCCTGTGCTTGTGCCACGTAAAAAGCACTAGACCACTCTGCTGAGTGGTTGGTGTAAGGAAGGGCATCCAGCTGTAAAAATCCTACCAAACAGTCACAGATGTCTGGTGCAGGCTTCTGCTTGGCTGACTCCTGTCAGACCGTCCCACCCATGCCAGCATGGAAGGCGGATGTTAAGAGATGAATAATGATAATAATAATAATAAAAATAATAATATAATAATAATAATAATAATAATAACGAATATATAATGATTACTGTATTAATAATACACATAGCAGTAACATGAATAATGCTATTAATGACTAATTTAATTTTAAGGAAAAGAAACAGTGTAATTTTAGAAATGAAGCTGCATGTCCTCTGAGAAATGAATGTCTCCAAAAAAACATCGTATACAGTTGCACTATCTAGACTCAAGCAGAAGAATTCGCATATGTAGGTGTATCTTCTAGTTCCTTCAAAAATCGATGGCGTAATTACGTTCATCATTTCAGAATAAAGACAATAGACACAACACATCCCTTGCCAAACTAATATGGAGTCTGGCGGAAAAGAAGATACAACATAACCTGGTCAATGATAAAAACTGCGTACCCGTACAATACGAACTCCAGAATATGCATTCTTTGCTTAGAAGAGACCCTGTATATATTATTATACAAGGAAGAATTAATTAACAGGTATTCGGAGATCATTGTAAGATGTAATGAGAAAATATTTTTATAAATTCGATAGAGAACGTCTAATTGGTTTATTAATATAAGTGAATATTTTCAATGATACAACCATCCATAAAAAGGAGTGCATATATATACCCCTGTATTTCTGTATGGTTATGAGTATGTAAATGTATGCATATATGTATATATATATATATCTGTGAATGTCTGCATTTACTGTATCATTTTATAACTACACGATAATTTTTAAACTACATGATAGTTGATATACATTATTGATTTCCTTTTTAATAAAAATATATGTGTGTGTGTTTATGTGTTGGAAATGGATTTCTTATTCCTTTATCATTCTAAATCATTTTAACTATTCGTTTGACTTATGAGTTTATTACTTCAGCAGGAAATACACATTATGGAAGAGAGAGAGACAGACAGACAGAGACAGAAATAGAGACGGAGAGACAGAGAGAGAGACGGATAGACAGAGAAAGAGACAGTGAGAAGGGAGAGAGAGACAGAGAGAGGGGTAGAGAGAGAGAAAGAGAGAGAGAAAGAGAGGGAAAACCTGATAATTGTCTTTACAAGTATGGACAGCTTGTAAATCAGTTGTAAAGCATTAATAATTGAATTGGTGTAAGAAAAAAATACCCCGCATCAAATTACAAAGTGAATCCTGAGCTGTTGCGGTCAGCCAACTTAATGACCTTAGGGGAGACTCTGGCTATAAGGAATATACAATTCTACAGGTATAACAATAAGGTATCTTACATAGCTTATCTGTCCATTTTTGTATTTCTTCCTCTTTTTTCTTTCTTTATTTACTTACTTTTTTCCATTCATTCTTTTGCTCTCTTTATTTAAATAATTGACGGGTTAATTTGAATTTGTGGTTTACGACACATTTGCTTTTTGTCTTTTGTCGAGTTTTTTTGTTTTTTTAGTTATAATATGCTAATGAAATGGTTATTACAACATTAATGAGAGATTCTGTAGAATAAAAGATTAGTTCAGCAAACTGCTTTATATATGTACCCAGGGCATTGACATTCACTAAAATTGCTAAAATAATATTGACATGGATTATCCTTTTGTATATCATAGAATAATATTCCAGCAATAATTAAAGCTGCAAGCTGGCAGAATCGTTAGCACGCCAGGCAAAAAATACTTTACATTCTGAGTTCAAATTCCGCCGAGGTCAACTTTACCTTTCATCCTTTCGGGGTCAATAAAATAAGTACCAGTTGAGCTTTGGGGGTCGATGTAATCGACTTACTGACGAAATTGTTGGCCTTATGTCAAAATTTGAAACCAATATTCCAGTAACAAGGCGTCAATGAAACAATTGTAATACTATGCAATAAAATATGTTGCTCACTCTGTTCTCTTTGTTAATGTGAGTGTGTAAGGCGGCAAGCAAGCAAAGCTGTTAGCATGCCGGGCAAAATGCTTAGCGGCTTATCGTCCATCTTTACGTTCTGAGTTCAAATTCCACTGAGGTCAACTTTGCCTTTCATCATTTTAGGGTCGATAAATTAAGTACTAATTTTGAGCACTGGGGTCCATGTAATCGACTTACCCCTGCCTCCAAATTGCTGGCATTGTACCAAAATTTGAAACCAGTGTGCGTGTGTACATGTGCACCTAACTGTTTGTTCTCTTATCTCCAAATGATAAGCCTGTCCTTTTCTTTAATGGCATATCAACTTTGGAGAGTTCTTGAATTTTGAGATTATTTCCCCTTCTCATTTGTAGCTGGTCTTAATCGCCATTTGGCAATTATGATACATCATCTACAGGCAGAAAGAAATTTAATAAACCCGGGGCCCCCTGACCACAAGGACGATGACTGAGGAAGTTGGTCGTATGGGCCTTAACCTTAACAGTTCCAAATATGAGATCTGGCTCCTCAACCATCCAGCTTCCCTTCTATCATGGTTCCTCCTTCATCAGTGTGGTGTTCTTTTCAATCCCCAATTTCTAACCGAACTTTCAAATTCATTTTTCAATACAAGATGGCTAACCTCGAGTAACTTTTAAAATATCTTGTGGTAATTGACACCCACCAAGGTTTTTTAATACTTAGGAATTGTCGATTCCTTAGTTATTGTACTTTCTCAGAGTTAGTCCCTCTTATAGATTCTTGTTGCCTCTCCAATGCTTTGACAACCTAATCTTCAGGAAACTCGAATGCTTGGTCAATGCCAAACTCTCCCCAAAGTCCAGTGACCAGCTGCTTTGCCCAACCGGTTTGGGGATCAAGGTCCGCACAAATGTTTGTCTCTATCTCTTTCCTGTTTTCTCTCTTCCATTTACGCTTGCTCTCCCTTTGTAGGCAACACCCTCTCCTCTCCCACAGGGAAATGAATGAAGCTCAGTTACAGTGGAGAGAGCTGGGTTTGTCAGTTCCTGTTACGGTTGAAGATAAATGGAAGCAGAGAGTATGGAACAATCTGCGTTCAGGTGCCAATTTCAACTCTGTCTCTTTGATCAATCTGATCAATTTTCTAGGTGTCGCCTACTTTCTAGTAGTGCAAAATTCTCGGGGAACTGGATTGATGCCATGCCTGTGGCCAACATTGGGGTGGGGTGGGGGTCTAATCAGTCTAGATGAACTCCGCATCTCCATCGCATTGAGAGTGGGAGCTGATATTTGTAGGGAACTGAGATGTTGCTGTGGTAGACCCTCTCGATTCCACACGTCTTCACGGTCTGTCTTGCCGCCTAAATACTAGCGGTTTCACTCATCATACCAAGCTAAACTTAATCATTAAGGCGGTCTTAGCTTGGATTAATATCATCTCAATTCTAGAGCCTGTGGGATTATCCAGAATTGGTGGAAAGAGACCAGTTGGTCTTACTCTCTGTCCCTAGGTTCATCTTATAGATTCTTCATATATATATATATATTGGAAACTACCACCTGTGTCATCTCTTGTGAAAGGTAAGAGAGTCCAGTTTGCTGGACATTGTTGTAGAGCTGAAAAAGAGGTAATTTCTACTCTTCTCCTCTGGAAGCCATCTACTCGCATTACCAGAGGGCGCACACTCTCCTACTCTGATGTAATCTCCAGGGATACAAGCATCCAGCAACAGGACCTCCGTAATGCCATGATGGACCGTGAAGTCTGGCGTAGCATGGTAAATTCCAATGTCTCGACCACGGTCGAACAATGATGATGATGATGAGATTCTTCATCTGGGACGCCACAGTTTGTGATTCTTTTGCTCTCTCCAGCATCCTGGATGTTGCGGTAAATGGGGGCATCACTGCTTCCATAGCCGAACGGAACAAAACCCTGAAGTATTGGGACCTGGTAGTAAACTGTCTCTTCCAGCCTGTGGCGTTTGAGATGTTCAGAGGGACTGGACCGCTAACGGTGAAGTTCTCGTCATCATCAGCTGTTCGCCTTACCGAGGTGTCAGGTGATACCCGTAAGAGCGCTTAGCTTTTCCAACGCCTTAGCCACGCCATCGCCCATGGTAATGTCGTGGCTAAGGCGTTGGAAAGTAGGTTCCGTTGACCCTTGTGGTGTGCGACCAATTGAGGCACTTTGTGTTGCATTGGTGTTATTTCTTTCTCCTTTTTTTTTGTCTTTCTTTTGTAAAATATATTCCTTATCACAGAATTAATTATTTCAAATGCTGTAAGTCTAAGCACAAACATTCAATTAGCATCATACAATTACTGACTGCATTAATAAGACCACGAAAATAAACGTCACTTAATGTTGTATGATATTTGATAGACCTGTATCTGTTGTTCAAAGATATGCTAATGACCACTCCGAGTTATTTCTCTTTGATCATTTTGTTATACATACATACACGCATACATACATACATACACACACATACATACATACATACATACACACACACATACATACATACATACATACTACATACATACATACATACATACATATATATAAACATACATACACACATACATACATACATACACACATACATACATACATACATACATACATACATAAGCATACGTTTACAAACATACACACACGTATATGTAATGGAGCGGAGCGAGATCGAACAACCACCCGTCTACTAGTTTTAAAATGGTTTTATTAGAAAAAAAAAAACACGCAGGCTCTATTGTATACATCCGGGTGCAATCACATGTTATTTCTTTATTCATCCGGGTGCAATCACATGAACACTTTCCTCATAATTGAAAACCTGCTTTTCTCCCCCCCCCCACCACCATCGGTTTCACGCCGCCACCACCACCGCCTCCGCCGCCGCCACTATCACAACTAACGCCTCCGTTCCCGCTGCCGACTCCGTCGCTCCTATATAAATAATCGCGATTCGCTCCTCGCTCCCAGAATACTGTGCGTCTGAAGCTGAGATAACTTCATTCCTCTCTGGTTGTTGTTTCAGTCGGAGTCGAAGATGGAAACCAGACCAAAGAAGCAATGCTTCCTTTGGACTGCGTTTGCCCTGGCATTTCTAGTCCTCCTAAACGGTATTCAACTGTCCGAAGGAGGGGACCAAACGCAAAAGAAAGCAGCGAAGGGTCGTGTTGAGGTAAGTTCCACTCTTCATTTATACATATTAAATATACAACATCTTAATTTTGAATGTTACATTCTCCTTATCTCGCATTTAGTTTCGTAATAAATAACAACTATTTTATTTTTTTGTACATATAAAAAGAAACTGACAAACACGAACCAATTAGGTGTGTGATTAGTCTTTACCAACACCTTTCAGGTTACAGGAGCCGCTACATAGTCGCTCGACCGGCTAGAAGTAACGGCCTGATCTCACTAAAATCCCACCCAATCATTTGAAATAAGGTAAAAATATATATATTTGAGATTTATAATTCTACATACCCCTTAGAAAGACGGGATGGGTAAGTCAGGTATTGTTTTCAGCTTAGGGTTGTCCGATCAAAGTTCACCTATAGCTAAATAACCACAGCAACATGCTATTTCCTTACTTGAAGGGGGTTTTTTCTCTAGAAATTTGGTCTCGTGAGCAGCATCTGGAACATATTCTGGTAAAATGGAAGAGTTAGAATTATTAGGAACGATACAGACAAAAGTAAAGTAGCAAAACAGCTGTCGTCTATGACGCGATTTATCGTTTTCTCATCTCCCATCTCCCAGATCGTTTCAATTCAATTAGTATTAAGAACTAATTAAACGGTTAATGCTTTATGCTTTAAATATAGTTTATTGAAATAGTCCAGACATAATCACAATGTACCCTGGTACGGGGAAACCCCTCATTAGATCCCCATTTCTTACTGCTATCTACGTAAACCCAGGAATATATCATCTTCAGTTTTATGAACCAATTTTTCTTTTTTGGGGGTCTTCCTTGTTCATATTGTTGTTTAGCCCCAGTTGAGATGTCATTATGCAAACTTATGACCAAAAGCGTTCCATTTGTGACAATCCAACTGTTTACAGGTATTCTATATCCCGGACTACATTATCCAATGTTTTTTTACCTTTAAAAAATAAATAATAAATACGGTGTGGTTTGAGGTAGATTTAACTGCTATTTCTTGCAGATCGAGCTGTTGTCTGATTGAGCGGTTCTTATAATTAAAGGCATTCCAGTTATGATCATTCCGCTTTTTTTTTTCATTCAGACATTGTGTACCTCCCACCTTCACACTCTCGGAATTATACGATATATATATATATATATACCCAAATAACAAGAACAGCTTTGGGGGTCTCACTTCCTTCATATACATGCATCAGCTGGATCAAGGAAGTAACTATTTTTCGCCCCAGGTCGGCCTTCTCCGCTCAAGAAAGACTTTGACTAGACACGTTCCAACTAGTCATGTACTTCTTCTGAGCACTGTGGATCTAGAACTACATTATCTGAAGTAGCTTTCAATTAACAAAAAGAAAAAATGTGGTGTATAATTTGAGAGAGATTTAGCTGTTAGCTCTCATAGGTCGAACAATCACATAAACTTCCTCTCGTTGTATATGTTACATATAATGGAATTATAAATAGAAAGATAGGCGCGCGTACACACACAATGAATAAGCACGTATATTGAATATGTGTTTCTTTACAAACACTATTTTTCCAATAGATCGAGTCTTTTAAAAAAATTTTATTATCGACAAAGCACTACAGGATATATAAACAGTATTAGTTTTGTCCTGTCTGATTGATATATTCAATAAAAATCGATTTCCTATTCTTACACAGACACACACGTGCGTGGGCACATATACGTGTATATATATATATATATATATATATATATATATATGTGTGTGTATAATGTGTGTGTGTGTGTATAATGTGTGTGTGTATACTGTGTGTGTGTGTGTGTATACTATGTATGTATATGTGTATATACATACATGCATATGTATATATATGTATGTATGTATATACATATATGTATGTATGTATATGTATCTATATACATACATGCATATGTATGTATGTATGTATATGTATCTATATACATACATGCATATGTATGTATGTATGTATATGTATCTATATACATACATGCATATGTATGTATGTATGTATATGTATCTATATACATACATGCATATGTATGTATGTATGTATATGTATCTATATACATACGTGCATATGTATGTATATATATGTATTATATACATACATTCATGTATATATATGTATTATATTCATACATTCATGTATATATATGTATATACATACATGCATATGTATATATATATATCCGACGACGGAGTGTTCCTCCACACCAGGGCTGATGGTGGATTGTTCAATCTTGCGCGCCTCAGAGCTAAGACCAAAGTCCGTCAGGTGCTGATCAGAGAGATCCTCTTTGCTGACGATGCCGCCCTAACATCACACAACCAACCGGGTCTCCAGAGGCTGGTCAGCTCCCTGGCGGATGCCTGCCAAGAGTTCGGCCTTACCATCAGCCTGAAAAAGACAGAGATCATGGGCCAGGACGTCGGAGGTGTCCCCAGCATCAGTGTCGGCGACCACAGCTTGCAGGTGGTGAACGAGTTCACTTACCTGGGATCGACGGTCTCCAGCAGCCTGTCCCTCGAGCCGGAGCTGAACAGACGGATTGGGAAGGCTGCTGCTGCCATGGCTAAGCTCTCCAGGAGAGTGTGGGAAAACAACATGCTCACATTAACCACCAAGATCGCAGTGTACCGAGCCTGCGTGCTGAGCACCCTACTCTACGGCAGCGAGAGCTGGACAACATACACCCGGCAGGAATGCCGCCTCAGCGGCTTCCACATGCGATGTCTTCGACGGATCCTTGGCATCTCCTGGAAGGACCGAGTACCAAACGGAGTCATCCTGGAACAGACTAATATGCCAAGCATGTATGCCCTCCTCGTGCGGAGACGACTGCGCTGGCTCGGACACGTCTGCCGCATGCAGGACGGTCGCATGCCTAAAGACATCCTGTACAGCGAACTCACCACGGGATCCCGACCCAAGGGACGTCCACAGCTACGATACAGGGACGTGTGCAAGCACGACCTGAGAACTGCCAACATCTGTGTGGACACGTGGGAGGAAACAGCTGCTGACCGCTCTGCCTGGCGTTGGACGGTGAGGAAAGGCGTTTCCATGGCTGAGGAGAGGAGAGCACAGCTGTGGTTGGACAGGCGGGACAGGAGGAGGACAACTGCAGCAACACCCCAAACGTACCCATCGATGTTCGTGTGCAGCAACTGTACCAAGGACTGCCACTCTAGAATTGGACTGTTCAGTCACAGCAGACGCTGCACATCATCAAAGTAGGCCCCACCCTTGGCGCAACCCATTGTCTATCAAGACAGACGGGGATAAAGAAAGAAGATATATACATACATACATTCATGTATATATATGTATATATGTATATATATATGTGTGTGTGTGTGTGTGTGTATATATATATATATATAATATATATATATATATATATATATATATATATCTCCACCTGCTTCTCTTCCTGTCCTTGATTACTTTATCTATTATGCTGCTTTCAGTTTGAATTATTGGTCCCTGCATAGGATCTGCATTAGGTATCCCCTCTTTATCTCATATGTTCTCCAAATTAAGCAGCCTCTCATAAAAGCACTTCTGTGTGAGTATATCATCTTCCATATTGTTAATGAGTATGCCATCATTATTCTGAATACACTTCTTGTCAATGGCATCACATTTCTCTCTCACATACTGTCTTACAATTCCAAACACATCATGCCTCTGATCCCTTATGTTGCAAGACAGCTACACATATCTTTCCCTGTGCTTCACCCTTAGCCAAGTATACTTGTAACCTTACCACCTTTTTATTCATTCGATAATACTCCCTATTGCTACATTCTTCCTAAGTTTTCCAAGTCTGTCTCAGCTTTTACTTCGCTATCAGCCATATCATTCCACCATGACATTACTTTTGGTTTGGCAGAGACTTTCCTCCAGCCACAGGTCTGTTCTGTAGCCCTAAGCAGGTTATCTTGTAGAAATTCCCAGTTGTTATGTATTGCTACTGGGGCCTAAATTTTCCTCCCTATAGTTATGTTCCCAATTGCAGGATCTTTTAGTTTCCACATCTTCCTTCCTCGTGTTGTCATTTGTTTCTGTATCTTTCTAGTTCTGACTTTGAACTTAAAAGCTGCTAATTTATGTTGTCTGGTGCATTCTTTATGAGTAAAGGTTTTGGCATTTACAATAGCTCTTGTGTTTCTCTTCCTGGTGAGAATGTAATCTGTCTAACCTGTGTGTCCGCTAGATTGGTAGGTGATGAAATGGTTGGCCAGCATCACTGAACTGCAGGAGCCTTACACCCTCCTTGTTTCTTGCACCATGTCCATAACCTCTATGTATGTCATGGAAGTCATTAACATATCGACCAACATCACTGTTGATATTGCCAACCACAATGATGAAGTTGTTGCCATTGAGGTAGTCTGCAGAAGGATGTCAATCATGCTTGTGAAGCATATGCAGAGATAACCATCACTGTTAAGCTGCCTAAATCTGGCTTTATCTTAATTATGCTATTGTACACCCAGACTACTTAAGTTAATTTTTCTCTACGTTTCTCAGCTAGCAGCAGGTCTACTTCATCCTTGCTCTCACTGTTCCCCAGAAGAATTTATATCACTGTCTCCTGCTCATGAGAAATTTGGTTGAGGATCTTTTCCATCTTACCTCTTGCACACCACATTCATTCACTCATCTCAACTCTGTCATTTCCATAACCTTCCCAGACCTACCTTTCATTGTGTCTACATTTATGGTCGCAGGAGGAGTGGGGTATATCTTTGATGGGAAGGCTATTTGGTGGTTGGTCCTTTACTGTATAAGGATGTTTGTACCTTCTGTCATCCATGAGAAAATCCAACTCATTAGATTCAAGAATATTCCTTGGAAATACAGATGAGTGGTAGAAGTTCTTAGATGGGTGATGGGGCTATCAAAGAGGCCAATGATGTAGACTTCACAGTATGTAGATATATATAAATACACACACACACATATATGTATATGCACACATTTTTCAAAAGTTTAACAATACATGCACATGTATATATGTGTGTTTATACATATACTCTTATATAAATATATGTGTAGACACACACACATACTCTCACACATGTTTATATACATACACAAAGTAGATATACACGTGGAGGTGCAATGGCTCAGTGTTTAGGGCAGCAGACTTGTGGTCATAGGATCGAAGTTTCAATTCCCAGACTGGGCGTTGTGAGTGTTTATTGAGCAAAAACATCTTAAGCCCCACAAGGTTCCGGCAGGGGCTGGTGGCGAACCCTACTGTACACTTTCACCACAACTTTCTCTCACCCTTTTTTTCCTGTTTCTGTTGTACCTGTATTTCAAAGGGCCAGCCTTGTCACACTCTGTGTCTCGTGCTGGATCTCCGCGAGAACTGGAACCCTCGTTGTCATAACCAACAGAGTGCCATGTAGATACACACACACACACATATATGTTTCTACATTTTTTGCTATTTTCCTACTCTATTGTTACTTAACTTTTTTTCTCATTCTAACCCATTTTCAGTCTCTTCAGGAATTCACTAACATATATATATATAACCCATGCCAACATGGAAGGCAAGCATTAAATGATGATGGTGATGCGTGTGTGTGCATGCGTGTGCACACACCCTTCTGCATACCAATATGCTGACAAATAGGAATATTGACCCCTACCCATACCCTCTATTCCTGCTAATGAAAGGCTTTCAGCTTGAGTTGTTCCTTTTTGGTCTCTGCTGATACTGATTGATCCCTAATCCAGCTGGATCCCAAATATTTTCTCATCTATTTCCCCTCATCTTAACAGCTATTTATTGATTTTCTTTTTCTCGTTTCCTCATCCTAACCTTTTTATTATTCATTTATTCCACTGTTTTTTAAAATTTTAGTTTTGTCTTCTCTACTCGCAAATGACCCAACAAGTCAGCCTCTACCTGCTAGAAATAGCAACCAACATCTTATATAAAAACCAGAAGCTGTTAGATAGTGAAGCTTTGCTTACCGATGTTGGTTGAAATATCAATATCGACAGGCCTCAGATCATAGTTCAGCTAGATTGTGGCTAACCTTGGGCTAAATAAAAACAACAAAACCATCCCTTTTTACTCTTACCTTTCCCTTAATTATTTCAGGTCTTTTCCACCAAACTTTTGTTCCTTCTTATTCGAGCTCCCTCTGGCTTCCCCCACCCCATCACTTCTTGGCTTTTCCTATTTTTCTTTCTCTCCCACACTTTATAAATGAACTCATCCCCTTGAAAACCTGCCCTCCCCCATCTCTTCTATGCTTCCTTTTCCCTTTCCCATGAACCCACATCTCCCTTTTCCCCTTCCCATCTCTCTCCTGCTCTGTTAAAATCATTATTGTTATTTAAGCCGCCCCAATTCAACCCTGATCGACCAGATCTATGATCAAAGTATTTCCAACCATGGCCTTTCTGTCTTTTTCCCTCCGTGTGCAGAAAGTCAAGCACCATATTGTTAAACATGTCCTTTATTAATGTAACAAGGTGTGATTTGAAGGGGTTTTGGTGACTACTTTTAGCACATCAAATGATTTGGCTTTATTTTAGTTTACATGCATATGTGTGTGTGTACATATATGCATGTGTGTGCATATATGCGTGTGTGTGAGTGTATGTGCATATATGCATGTGTATGTGTGCATATATGCATGTGTATGTGTGTGAGTGTGTGCATATAGGCATGTGTATGTGCATATGTGTATGTGTGTGCATATATGCATGTGTGAGTGTGTGTGAGTATGTGTGCATATATGCATGTGTGTGTGTGTGCGTGCATTTGCTGCTGAACTGGCATTTGTAAATTTAGTTGTTGTGTAGTTCTGACACATAGTTATTCAGTTGAACTTTCAGTTGCAATCCTTTGTCCAGAAATGTCAAACATTTGCCCCGTTGAGCATCAAACTACATACTTGGTGATGTAGAAGTTCATCAGAGGTGACGGAGCATCTCTCTGGTAGACTTGGTGTGTTGCATTTTCTTCACTGATTAATCCTTTTGTTACTGACCTATCCAAGACTGACCCTGGTTCTGTGATACAAATTCTCTCTTTTAAAGTGATCAAAGTTGAAAACTTCCATTGAAATTTAATATTATGTTCCAAAAGCCAGTTAAATAATTATTTTACTAAATACTTCATTATTTTAAAAGATTATTTGAAGCAATGGATGTGTATTTCAACAAATATGTTATGTTGCGAATGGATGAGGACAGTTGTGTGAAAAAGTGTCACACCCTAGCAGTTGAGGGAACCTGTGGAAGAGGTAGACCCAGGAAGACCTGGGATGAGCACGACCTTCGAACATTGGGCCTCACTGAGGCAATGACTAGTGACCGAGACCTTTGGAGATATGCTGTGCTTGAGAAGACCCGACAAGCCAAGTGAGCCCATAACCCGTGGTCTATGCCAGTGGGTGTAACCAGCCCACTTATGAATACCCTTCATTCATTGGACAATAAACCTTGCTTGTGAAGACCTGTTGAGGCAAGTGAAATCAAAATCAAAATTGCTGACATGGCCGATGACAGTACCGCCTGATTGGCACTTGTGCCAGTGGAACGTTAAAGGCACCATCTGAGTGTGATCGTTGCTAGGGCCGCTGACTGGCTCCCGTGCAAGTGGCACGTAAAAAAAACACCTTTTGAGCGTGGTCACTGCCAGTACCACCTGGCTGGCCCTCATGCTGGTGGCATGTTAAAACACCCACTACACTCTCAGAGTGGTTGGCGATAGGAAGGGCATCCAGCTGTAGAGACTTTGCCAGATCAGATTGGAGCCTGATGCAGCCTTCTGGATCGCCAGTCCTCAGTCAAACCATCCAACCTATGCCAACATGGAAAGCGGATGTTAAACAACAACAATGATGATGATGTTAATGAAATGGTTAAACAGATCTTTTAATCAAACGTATCCCAGCCATGACTATCCCGTCTTTTTTTTTTTCATGCAAGGATTGGTTTCCATTTTGTGGAGTGGTTGGTGTTAGGAAGAGCATCCAGCTGGAAGATCCTTGCCAAAACAGATACAGTAGCCTAGGGTGGTATTTGTTCTACTTGACCAGCTCCTGTCCTCTGTCCTACCCATGCATGCATGAAAGATGGATGTTTAACGATGATGATGTATACCCCCAGACTACATTATCCATTCTGTCTTTCCCTTTTTAAGATAGTAGTGAGTGATTTGCTGGTGGTTTAGCTGCTGTTTCTAGTAGGTCAAACAACTCTGGAGTTTTCCTGTGCTCCTCCTGTTAAGTTCTGCTGTTACAAGTGATAGAAGTAGGCCAAGGAGAATTGATCAAAGCATGACAAATACTCTTCTTCTCCTAAGCCATTATTGTGAATGTGTATTGGAGCAGTCTTTAGGACTGGTGGGATTATTCATCCTGCTGTTGTTTTAGTGAATCTCTGTGTGTTTTAATACTTGTCTGGACTGTTAGGTGGTGGTGAGCTGGCAGAAATGTTAGCATGCTGGGGGAAACGCTTAGCAGTATTTTGTCTGTCTTTATGTACTGAGTTCAAATCCTGCCGAGGTCAACTTTGCCTTTCATCCTTTCAGTATGAAAGTACCAGTTGCATATTGGGGTCAATGTGATCGACTGTCCCCACTCCCCCAAAATTTCAGGCCTTGTACCTAGAGTAGAAAAGAATATTTATCTGGACTGAACGAGATGAGTAGTGAGGGTGTGGTTGCAGTCATAGTATTATCAAATATGTAGCCCTGGGAATTGTAATGAGAGGAAGGGAGAGGCTTAAGGTGCCACAACAACAAACTGCCTTTTCTGGTCTCACTTGTTTATTTTATAGTTTGATTATTTTCCTTTCAAAACTGGATTTTGTTTTTCTTTGTGCAGCCAATAATAAATGGTAGCTATACCAGTTTTGTGTTGCTTGTAGTTTGCTGTAACGAGATTGCTGGTCCAGACAGGATTGTCCTCATGCACAATGGATCTAATACTATTGCCTGTACATTCTTTGTTGTTGTTGGCTGAATGCAATAACCGAGGGGAATCTCTCTTTTTACTCTCTTTTACTTGTTTCAGTCATTTGACTGCGGCCATGCTGGAGCACCGCCTTTAATCGAGCAACTCGACCCCGGGACTTATTCTTTTGTAAGCCCAGTACTTATTCTATCGGTCTCTTTTGCCGAACTGCTAAGTAACGGGGACATAAACACACCAGCATCGGTTGTCAAGCGATGCTAGAGGGACAAACACAAACATATACACACACATACATATATATATATATAGATATATACGACAGGCTTCTTTCAGTTTCCGTCTACCAAATCCACTCACAAGGCTTTGGTCGGCCCGAGGCTATAGTAGAAGACACTTGCCCAAGGTGCCACACAGTGGGACTGAACCCAGAACCATGTGATTGGTAAACAAGCTACCAACCACACAGCCACTCTTGTGGGACTGAACCCGGAACCATGTGGTTGGTAAACAAGCTACTTACCACACAGCCACTCCTGCGCCTATGTATATATCTATGTATATTTGTACCTTGTTTTCACTTTCTCTAACCTTTCTGTTATTCTGTTGAGATTCCAGATGCTGTTATTGCACTTTGTAATGGTAAGAGAACTCAGGATATAATTCACCAATGATTTCTTTATCCAGTGAGTGCTCAAGCATGGCTGTGTGGTTAAGAAATTCACTTCCCAACCATGTGGTCTTGGGTTCAATCCCATTGCATGGCACCTTGGGCAAGAATCTTCTACTATTACCCTGGGTTGAGTAAAATCTTTGTGACTGGATTTCATTGACAGAAACTGAGAGGAGCCTGTCATGTGCATATATTTGTGTGTGTCGTTGTTTTGACATCATGTGCTGCCTGTAAATAAGCATCCCCATCATACAAGCGGTGTTGTTCGTTTCCAGTCTTCTGTGATAAACATGTCTGGCCTGGGGGAAATGTTTACCTTTTTTGGAAACAAGTCAGAGTTGAAGACAATAAGGACATTTAACTGCCTCAACAAATTCCATCTGACCCATGGAAGTGTGGAAGTTAATTGATGATGCAACAATATAATCATGGCTTTTATTGATCATTTATTTCCTATTGATTCATTATTCATTAATTTACTTTATTTGCTCCACTCTTAACCTTTCATATTGTGTAATATTTTGCTCTGTGTATCTGAGAGAGAAAGAGTGTGTGTGTCTGTGTGTGTGTTTGTTGAGGTGTGTGTAGTAATTTTAGAACTGGGTAGGGAAAGTGGAGCTAAATGTTTTGCTGAAGAGACTGATAACATGGTACCTGCCTTCTTTTTATTATTGCATATTGTGATTTAGAAATGGAAAAGTGTGGGCTGGATATTCCTTTAGGATTTCTAAGGAATACATTAAAAGGAGATGCTGCTACTGTTGGATTTTTATTGGTTTTCAATTTTTAGAAGCTTTAAAATTTCTTTTTTTTTTTGTTTTAAATATTAGGGATTTTGCTCTGTAAATACGAGTTGGTAGATAAAGATAACATTGAATATACTAATTCCTTTAATCCTTTGATGTATGTTTGTAACTTTGTTCTTGAGATATTTGAGATTCCTTAAGATGTTAACCAGAAATGAGAGTATAGCGTTTCACTATCATCTCCAGAGTAGGAACAACACTGATTCTGCTTCTATTTTTGGTAAACAGATTGCAGAAGTAGGATTTCTCTGCCCACAGAGTGCTCTTAGAATATTCGTTCTCTTTGATGTTGCAACAATGCAATAATGGCTTTTATTGATCAGCGTTTATTTTCTATTGATTTACTTTTTATCAATTTATGACTAAATCTGCTTAATCTTTGATCTGTTTACCTCTTCCATTCCTGTTGCTGTGGTGTGTTTTTTCTTTCTTTCCTCTTAACCCTTTTCATGTCAACCTGCCTGAGACTTCCCATGGTTCTATGATACAAACTTCCTGTTTTAATGGGACTTAAATTAAAACCTTCTATCAAGATTTCATGTTTTCCAAATACCAGCTTAATAACGAGTTATTTTACTAATCTCTTTGTTAGTTTCAAAATTAAGTAAAACAAAGATACTCTCTCTTTTTACTCTTTTACTCTTTTACTTGTTTCAGTCATTTGACTGCGGCCATGCTGGAGCACCGCCTTTTAGTCAAGCAAATCGACCCCGGGACTTATTCTTTGTAAACCCAGTACTTATTCTATCGGTCTCTTTTGCCGAACCGCTAAGTGACGGGGACGTAAACACACCAGCATCGGTTGTCAAGCAATGCTAGGGGTACAAACACAGACACACAAACACACATACATATATATATACATATATACGACAGGCTTCCTTCAGTTTCCGTCTACCAAATCCACTCACAAGGCATTGGTCGGCCCGGAGCTATAGCAGAAGACACTTGCCCAAGATGCCACGCAGTGGGACTGAACCCGCAACCATGTGGTTGGTTAGCAAGCTACTTACCACACAGCCACTCCTGCGCCTATATATGGTGTATTTCAACAGAAATACGGTAAAAAAAAAATAGGGTTAAATATTCTGCCTAGACATGAAGAATATATATTTGCATTGAAATATACTATGTTGCTGTGAAGGCACATGGCTCAGTGGTTAGTGTCGAGATTACGATTATGAGGTTGTGAGTTCAAATCCCAGACCGGGCTGCGTGTTTGTTCTTGAGCAAGACACTTTATTTCACGTTGCTCCACTTCACTCAGCTGTAGAAATGAGTTGCAATGTCACGGGTGCCAAGCTGTATCGGCCCCTTTGCCTTTCCCTTGGATAACACTGGTGGCATGGAGACAGGAGGCCAGTATGCATGGGCGACTGCTGGTCTTCCATAAACAACTTTGCCTGGACTTGTGCCTGGGAGGGTAACTTTCTAGGTGCAATCCCACAGTCAGTCATGACCGAAGGGGGTCTCAGCAGCAACATTTATACTATGTAACTCAATAATTATGAAACTAATTAAGAACTTGATGAGATTTTGGTTAACCCAGTCAACACCTGATCAAAGGTATTCTAACCATAATCACTTGTTTTGTTTTTCATCATCATCATTATCGTTTAATGTCTGCTTTCCATGCTGGCATGGGTTGGATGGTTTGACTGAGGACTGGTGAGCCAGAAGGTTGCACCAGGCTCAATTTGATCTGGCAAAGTTTCTACAGATGGATACCCTTCCTAATGCCAACCACTTCGAGAGTATAGTGGGTGCTTTTTATGTGCCACCGGCACGAGGGCCAGTCAGGTGGTTCTGGCAACGACCACTCTCAAAAGGTGTGTTTATGTGCTACCTGCACGGGAGCCAGTTCGGCAGCACTGGCAATGACCACGCTTGAATGTTGTTTATCACGTGCCACCGTCACATGTGCCGGTAAGGCAATGCCTGGTGAGATTTTCCCAGGAATTGTGTATATCGGCCTACAGCATTTTACTTCTCTTTTTCTTTTCATCTTTATCTCTTCCAAGCTTAACACTCCAAAGATATTTGGTCATTACAGTTTTAAAGAATTCCTCTGGAGTATATTTCCCAGTTATTAAATCTCCCTTGAAATAAAGACATGGTGCAGGTCATGTTTTTGATTTAGAAGAATACTTTAGGACATTAGTATTGGATAAA
>NC_043002.1:108996160-109041160 GCF_006345805.1 Octopus sinensis
AGAATTTGAACTCACAACATAACGGCAGATGAAATACCGCTGAGCATTTCGCCCAGCGTGCTAACAATTCTGCCAGCTCGCCGCCTTATGTAATAGTAAAATTAATACCATGCTTGCAACCATCATCTCATGGTCAACCAAAGCTGTGTTAGTGAAATTTGGCTGACCAATGTTCAGAAGCTTGCTGGACATATGAATATTGGCAGAGGACCACTTTATTTATGCCAAGGGCAGCTTTGTCTTTTTAACTTGTACCAATCAAAGTATTAGGGAGGTGGTCAACATAATTGACCAAAGTCCTTTAACCCTTTAGTATTTAAACCGGCCATATCTGGCCAAAATAGTTAATCTGTTTTATGTTCAAACTGACCAGATCCAGGCTCTCACACCCACCCTACAATGTTATTCTACATTAAGTAATTACACCATCAAGATCTTAAAGATATGAGATAATTCATGATAAAATCACCCACTACACTCTCGGAGTGGTTGGCGTTAGGAAGGGCATCCAGCTGTAGAAACACTGCCAGATCTGACTGGACTGGTGCAGCTTTCGGGCTCCCCAGACCCCAGTTGAACCGTCCAACCCATGCTAGCATGGAAAGCGGACGTTAAATGATGATGATGATGATGATGAATTCAAATCAATGGGAATCAATAGGCATTATGTTTGATAGAATAATCTGAACACTAAAGGGTTAAGACTGTTCCCCAGCATGGTCACAATTGACCCAGTAACTGAAACCAGTAAAATAATATTTGATAGAATTGCCAAACTGCTAATTAAGAACAGAAGTGGTGTACATGCTGTTCTGCCAACACCAAATTACTGTTGTATTTGTTTCTTAAGTAGATTAGTAACTGAAATAGTTAAGCATTGTTTGTCTAAACACTTGATCTTACCAATTAAAATGGGTTTGTTTTTTCTTATCTTGGAGATTTTTATTTCTACTACTTTGTAAACAGTATTTTGTGGTGACCTTCATTCAAACAGAAGTCATTTTTCAGTTCACTTTTACAGATGGTAAACATCTGTGTTAGAAGCTAACCAAGTTTTTTTTTTTTTTTATGTGACTGTCATTTAGCATCAGGTCAGCTGTGGTTGAGAGCAGACCTATGGCTAAAAGCATTCCCAATTAACCATCCCTGGCTTAGTGGGAGTAGTCATGGGTGGGAATACTTTTACTCAGAGGTTTGCTCACTTACAACCGACCTGATTATGTATTTAAAACTCCATTATCCAAATGCATCCTTCCAGTTTTATGATGAAAATATGGAATTTGTTGAAGATTTGACTGCTATCTTTAGTGAGTTGAGCAACCACATAGAGGCTGGTGGTTTGTGTTGTAGCTAAGCATAGAAAGGAAGCGGGTTTGAGAGAATTCTACTGAGGATTGGAGGAAATAATCAAGATTCTATTGTTTAGAGGCAATTCTGAGACCAGAAGCCCTTACAGACAAGATGGCTGATGGGATGTCTGCAACAGGAGTAAATAATCCTCTATCTTATATCAATGGGTTTATTTTTGGTCCTTCTTTCTCCCACAGAATCTGTATGCCTGCAACATGCAGAGTCTCTCTATCCCCCATTCATTCCTTTTCTTTTTGACATACTTTTTTACAGTCGGATGCGCTTACTAACCTGAATCATATCACAGTGTGCTCTGGGTACATTTTACTCTAACACTCACTCTAGATTTGTCTCCAACAAAACTATAGAGCCTCATCTATTTGGCACAGCTTCTTTTTTCTTCCTTTGGTGTTTGATACCAGTTTTCTCTTCCATTTATAAAGTTTAAATTTGAGATATCTGCTTCCCTCATCATATTGAAAACAGTTGGTTCCAGTAAGGGGTTCGTAGTGCTAGTGTAGGGCCATTTCAAAGTATGGTTTATTCCATTATGTGAATGGGGAGCATCAATTACCCTGCTCACAACAGGACAGCATGTTAAGTGACCCCTTCTGTTTTTATTCAGGGTTTCTGGTCTCATAGACAGACTGCTTTAGATTCGACTTGCAGGGACCACTTGTCCATGTGATTAACCCCAACCTTCCCCTTTTATATACTGCTGGATTTTTTTTAGTCACCCTTTCTGTATCAGATGCTATACCACTGCATCATGTAAGGAGTGAATTGACCCTTTAGTATTCAAACTAGCCATATCAGGCTAAAATATTTAACCTGTTTCAAGTTGAAACTGGCCAGATCCAGCCTCTCACGTCTATCCTACAATGCCCTTCTAAAACTATAGAAGCAGGTCATCCAAATTGTGAAACTACAATGTAATGCGTGATTAATTCAAAATAATATGAATAAAGAAACTTTACATTTAAGCTAATAATCTGAATATTAAAGGGTTAAGTTACTATGGGAGCTATCAGTCTGAAGGTGCTCTGAAATAAGAGGTTTGCTTCTGCAATAAAGGTGCAAGGAAGAAGCTTAGATCAATGGTAGTTCTTGCCTAGGTTGTTGTCACAATTTGTGGAGAGTAGGGTACAGAAAATATCAGCCAGATAAGGTAGTTGTTGCAATACAAAGAAACCTTTGTGAAAGAATAAAAGTAATTAAAACATGAAAGTTAAATGTTGGCTTGCTTAGAAAAAGCATTATTATTTAAATTGCTTGAGTTAAGAGGAAATGAGTTTCATGACAGAGGGAATAATCTCCTAATATAATAATAAGCAATGTGTTTTTATATATTTGTATATATATATACACACACACACCACACACACACACACACACACACACACACACACATATATATATGTCCAAAATCACGCAAAGGAGAAGAGTAAATAGTAATTCAGTGAAGGAGAAGTAGTGAGAGTAATAGCCCTGACTGAGAGGAAGTGAGAGAAAGGAAGGGGTGAAAAAAAAATCAGCATTTCAACTCTGTATGAGTATATGTGTGTATGTGTGTGTGTGTGTGTAGAAGGGACGTATGTGAATGTTTGTATGTGTGATTATTACGTACCTTATTTATATATATAAAATACTACAATTAGCCGTCATTATTGCCGGTGCGTAGTCAGCTAGTAGCGGATAATTGGTGAGGTTAGAATATAATAGCTTGGCAGCAGCTTAGTTCTTCGTCTGAACTTGATTTCTTCATTAAAACGAACAATGTCAATTGTCTTTGTTCAAATATGGAATACTGTAATTGGGGGTCGCATTTCACACCACCTGGTGACATGATGGATGAATCGAGTGAAATCTGTTGACATTTAACAACATTGATCCATGTTGCCGTTACTGAAATCTGTGTTTAGCTCTGCTGTTGTATTTGTCCACAACTGTTTCAGTAGAAAGACAGAATATTTAATGAGCACTGTGTGTGTGTGTGTGTGTGTGTGTGCGTGTGCACACTGGTTTTGACATTGTTTTATTATAAAACTGTAATAAAAAAGGAAAAAAATTCTTTAAAACATTCTATTCAGCAGTTTTACATTTACCGAATAAATTGACTAGGATTTTCAATCTCAAATACTGTTAGTTATAAGCACCAATTTAAAATGGTCTCTCATAATACTGACAAGACATGGGGAACTGTTACTCCTTTCTGCCTCAAATTGGTGCTTGTAATATTTCTTGCAAATTTTCCATCATTGCTTTTTCCACTCTCCTCTTTGCCCCATCCATTCTTTCTCCACTCTCCTCTTTGCCCCACCCCTTCTTTCTCCACTCTCCTCTTTGCCCCACCCCTTCTTTCACACTCTCCTCTTTGCCCCATCCCTTCTTTCTCCACTCTCCTCTTTGCCCCATCCCTTCTTTCTCCACTCTCCTCTTTGCCCCACTCCTTCTTTCTCCACTCTCCTCTTTGCTCCATCCCTTATTTCTCCACTCTCCTCTTTGCCCCATCCCTTCTTTCTCCACTCTCCTCTTTTCCCCACCCCTTCTTTCTCCACTCTCCTCTTTGCCCCATCCCTTCTTTCACACTCTCCTCTTTGCCCCATCCCTTCTTTCTCCACTCTCCTCTTTGCCCCACCCCTTCTTTCTCCACTCTCCTCTTTGCCCCACCCCTTCTTTCTCCACTCTCCTCTTTGCCCCACCCCTTCTTTCTCCACTCTCCTCTTTGCCCCACCCCTTCTTTCTCCACTCTCCTCTTTGCCCCACCCCTTCTTTCTCCACTCTCCTCTTTGCCCCACCTCTTCTTTCTCCACTCCCCTCTTTGCCCCATCCCTTCTTTCTCCACTCTCCTCTTTGCCCCACCCCTTCTTTCTCCACTCTCCTCTTTGCCCCACCCCTTCTTTCACTCTCTCCCTATCCTTTCTTCTACTCTTGCTCTTATCACTGGCTGTCTCGACCCTTTCCTTCTACGTCCTTCCTCCTTCCCCTCCCGTTCTTTGCTCTTTCTCTCCCCACTCTCTCTCCACACTCTCTGTCACTATTCTATTTCTTATTTTTCTTTCATTTCAGAGTTGCACTGGATGACAATTGAATAAACTTCCTGAAATCAAACGCTTCATATACGAAGACCTTCCACTGTAGTATCCTTTTATCAAGCTCTCTCTTTCTTTTTACTTGTCAAATAGGTTTTGCAGTTTTGCCATTAATATTACTCCCTGTAAAGTAGGGACTGAAATGCACTGAATTTCAATGAGCTTTTTTAGCTTACAGCTGTTTCTGCAAAAGACATAGAGCATTCATAGTTGAATGCTTGAGTATCACCCTATAGTTTCATTGGATCTTCAATTAGGAGGTGCACTTCATGTTTGAAGCTCCGATGAAGCTATAGAGTGATACGCAAGCACTCAACTATGAGTGCTTTACATCTTATAGCAGAAACAGCTGTAAGCTAATGGAGTTCATAATATAATTGTCTATTCCTTTCATCATCATCATCATCATTCAACGTCTGCTTTCCATGCTGGCATGGGTTGGATGGTTTGACTGAGGATTGGCAAGCCAGTAGGCTGCACCTGGCTCCAGTCTGATCTGGCAAGGTTTCTACAGCTAGATGCCTTTCCTAACGCCAACCATTCTGAGAATATAGTGTTGTGTTTTTTACATGCCAGCAGCACGAGGGCTAGTTTGGCAGTATTGGCATCGATCACATTCGTATGGTGCATTTTATATGCCAGTGGCATGGGAGCCAGTCCGATGGGACTGACATCAACCATGCTCGGAAGGTGCTTTTTACAAACCACTGGCACAGGTGCTGGTCAGGTGGTACTGGCATCGGCCACGACAATGATTTCACTTGACTCAACGGGTTTTCTCAAGCACAGTTTATTACCCAACTGCTCTACTTGAGTTCTAACACCAGGTCATATTCATAAGAAGCATCAAAGTATGGATGAAGACTGTTGTGTGAGGAAGTGTCACACCCTGACAGAGGAAGGAACCTGTGGAAGAGGTAAACCCAGGAAGACATAGGATGAGGTGGTGAAACACAGGCACAAAGACACACACACACACACACTTATACTACAGGCTTCTTTCAGTTTCCATCTAGCAAATCCACTCACAGGGCTTTGGTCAATCTGAGGCTATAGTAGAAGACACTCGTCCAAGGTGCCACGCAGTGAGACTGAACCCAGAACCATATGGTTAAGAAGCAAACTTTTTACCACACAGCCACTCCTGTGCTTGCATATTTATTCTTCTAGTCTGTGGAAGCACTCCGTCGGTTACGACGACGAGGGTTCCGGTTGATCCGAATCAACGGAACAGCCTGCTCGTGAAATTAACATGTAAGTGGCTGAGCACTCCACAGACACGTGTACCCTTAACGTAGTTCTCGGGGATATTCAGTGTGACACAGAGAGTGACAAGGCCGGTCCTTTGAAATACAGGTACAACAGAAACAGGAAGTAAGAGTGAGAGAAAGTTGTGGTGAAAGAGTACAGCAGGGATCACCACCATCCCCTACCGGAGCCTCATGGAGCTTTAGGTGTTTTCACTCAATAAACACTCACAACGCCCGGTCTGGGAATCTTCTAGTCTATGTAAGATGGTACAAGGTCAGAAGTGTTATTTTCTTGTCAGAAGAATAAAACTTGTCTTCTTTAACCCGTATCAGTGAAGATGTTGTTTTCAAGGCAGTGCCCGGGGCAGAACCACAGTTGTATCTACTTGATGACAATGATAGTACAATAGAGGTAAGACTCTACTTCAATACTTTTTGTTTGCTTTTACTATCTTTTTAATTTTATATTACATTTTGGGAACAATAATGTTGGTTAGTTTGAGATTTCTCTACAGATCAGTCACTAGAGCAACAAGAGAGTGCCAACACTACTAGTTATTTTTATTTACATTATTTACATTTGACGGATATTTGTCCTCATCTTGTTTGTTGTTGACACAATGTTTCAGCTGATATACCCTCCAGCCTTCATCAGGTGTCTTGGGGAAATTTTAAACCTGGGTTCTCATTCTTAAGGTATTTTTCGATGTTGTTGTTGTTGTTATTATTATCATCATCATCATCTTCATTATTATTATTATTCAGCTCACTGCCTGGAATCGAACTTGGAATCTTGGAGTTAGTAGCCCACGCTCTTAACCACTACGCCATATGCCCGTGGGCTACTAACCCAAGATTCTGAATTTGCTTCCAGGTAGTGACCTGAATAATAATAATAATAATAATATCAAAAAATACTTTAGGAATGAGAACCCAGGTTTGCAATTTCCTCAAGACACCTGATGAAGGATGGAGGGTATATCAGCCAAAACGTGTTGACAACAAACAAGATGAGGACAAATATCCGTCAAATGTAAATAATGTACATAATTCCTCATCTCTTAAATATAGAACTGTTTGAAAGCCCTAGATATATTGGTTTGCTTCCTGATATGCATTCACAAAATACACACATACACACACATCTTTGGCAAGCATCCATATAGTTTCTCCTCTACCATTCGTTACCCACAGGTATTTACTAACTTGGGGTCATGATAGAAGACACTTGTCAAAGATACTGCACAAGGGGAATGAACCTGGTACAACATAGTTATAAAGCTAACTTCATGACCACACAGCCATACCTATTTGCTACCACCACCACCACCACTACTGCTGTTCCTGCTACTAGTATCAGCACCATTAAGGCTTTGCTTAAAAGAATAATTTATTTCTATTTCCAAATTAAAAGTGGAAAATTTTTTTCTTTTTTAAATCTATGGTGTTTTTTTTTCATGGTTTATCAGCTATTCACAACTTAACCAACCAACTCCCTCCTCATGATATTGTTGGCCTTGTGTTTAAATTAGAGACAATATTATTATTATTATTATTATTATTATTATAGCGTGCCGGTGGCACGTAAAATGCACCATCGGAATGTGGCTGATGCCAGCGCCGCCTTGACTGGCTTCCGTGCCGGTGGCACGTAAAAAGCACCCACTACACTCACGGAGTGGTTGGCGTTAGGAAGGGCATCCAGCTGTAGAAACACTGCCTGATAAGACTGGAGCCTGGTGCAGCCTTCTGGCTTCCCAGATCCCTGGTCGAACCGTCCAACCCATGCTAGCACGGAAAACGGACATTAAACGAACAAGTAGACGTCACACAGTATACAATATCGTGAGGTTGTTGATTGAAGATATTGTGTCTGTTGGGGGTTTGTACTGTTTGTCAAGTCACAACAAGGACCTCAGACAGACAGTACTTTACGCAATATGTGTGCAGTTCTAAGTAATACATCTAGATTGTAGGGTATCTCTAAGATTTTCAGATGTTTTTTTCAGATTGGGGAGGGTATTGAACTCAATGTTCCACTGACAACAGGTATAACCTTTATGTTTGACTCTCGTAGCTGCCACATTTTAGCAATCTCAATTCTCAGGTCTCCATATTTATCAACCTTTTCTCTTTCTTTCATGATGATATGTTGATATTATTATCATTATTAAGGTAGCAAGCTGACAGAATTGTTAGGACACTGGAAGAAATGCATAGCAATATTTCACCCATCGCTACATTCTGAGTTCAAATTCCACCAAGATTGACTTTGCCTTTCATCCTTTCAAGGTTGATTAACTAAGTACCAGTGAAATACTGGAGTCGATGTAATCAACTAATTCCCTCCTCGCAAATTCTAGACCTTGTGCCTATAGTAGGAAGGATTATTATTATTATTATTATCATTATTGTAATAAGGTGGTGAGCTGGCAGAATTGTTAGTGTGTTCCAAGAAATGCCTTGCAACATTTCTTTCTGCTCAAAGCTGCGAGCTGGCAGAAACATTAGCATGCCGGGAGAAATGCTTAGCAGGTATTTTGTCTGTCTACATTTTGAATTCAAATTCCCCCAAGGTTGATTTTGCCTTTCATCCTTTCGGGGTCAATAAATTAAGTACCAGTTGCATACTGGGATCAATCTAATCGACTGGCCCCTCCCCAAAAATTTCAAGCCTTGTGCCTAGAGTAGAAAAGAATATTTTAAAAATGGTAAGCTGGCAGAAACGTTAGCACACCTGGCAAAATGCTTAGCAGGGATTTCGTCTGTCTTTATGTTCTGAGTTCAAATTCCGCCAAGGTCGGCTTTGCCTGTCATCCTCTCAGGGTCAATAAATTAAGTATCAGTTGCATACTGGGGTCGATCTTATCGACTGGCCCCTCTCCAAAAATTTCGAGCCTTATGCCTAGAGTAGAAAAGGATATTTCTTCCTGCTCTTTACATTCTGGTTTCAAATCCTGCCAAGTTCAACTTTGCTTTTCATCCTGTCATGGTTGATAAAAGAAAGTGCCAGTTGAATGCTACTTCAATGTTATCAACAAGCTACCCTCTCGCTAAAGACAGCTTGTCTTATACCAAATTTGAAACTCTTCAAGACAGCAGACTGGCAGAATCATTCATGTGTCAACAAAATGCTAGGCAGCATTTCTTCTGGCTCTTTTCATTCTGAGTTCAAATCCCACCTAGGCCAACCTTGCCTTTTGCCCTTACAGGGTCAGTAAAATAATGTACCTGCCATTCACTGGGATCAACATAATCAGCTTGCTCTCTTTCCACTAAAATTGTTGGCCTTGTGCCATTCACCATCATTGTCTTCATTTAATGTCCATTATCCATACCGGCATGGGTTGGACAGTTTGACTGGGCTGGCATACTGGAGGGCTGCACCAGGCTCCAGTCTGATTTAGCGTGGTTTTCTACGGCTGGATGCCCTTCTTAATGCCAACCACTCTGAGAGTGTAATGGATGCTTTTACGTGCCACCGGCACAGGTACCATTTCCATGACACTGGTATCTGCCACGACTGTGATTTTGCTCAGGTTGATGGGTCTTCTTGAGCATGACATAATGCCAAAGGTCTTGGTCATTGCCTCTGTGAGGACCAACACTCGAAAGGAACTTATCCACCTCACCTCCGTGAGGCCCAATTTGTAAAAATTATTACTAAAATATCAACTTGACAAAACCATTATTATACCAGACAACATGTTCAGCAGCTTTTTTTCCACTTTATATTCTGAGTTCAAATGCTACTGAAGTTGACTTTTGTCTTCCATCCTTTCAAGCTCTGTGAATTAAGTACCAATTAAGCATTGGTGTCAATATAATCAACTAGACCCCTCCACTAAAATTTCAGGTCTTCTGCCTATTGTAGAAAGAATTATTATTGTCATCATTGTTTAAAGAGTTGTAAATCATTCTTGAAGGCGGCGAGCTGGCTGAAACATTAAGCACGCCAGGCGAAATGTTTAGCGGTATTTCATCTGCAGTTATGTTCCGAGTTCAAATTCCACCAAGGTCAACTTTGCCTTTCATCCTTTCGGGGTCGATTAAATAAATACCAGTTATGCACTTAATCCATTTGTCTGTCCTTGTTTGTCCTCTCTGTGTTTAGCCCCTTGTGGGTAGTAAAGAAATATGTAAATCATTCTTGAAGATTTGAATTTTTCAAATTTAATCTTGCCTTTCATGTATTTTAATGAATATTTTTTGTTTTGTTTTTTCCAGACTATCAATCTCAGTGACTTAACTCAGTATGACTGCAATAAACTGATGGAAGCCAATGGATTCATCAAAAAGGATAGTAAAGCTAGCCATGCTGATTTATAATCTAGTTTATATGTATGTGTGCGTGTGTCTCTCTCAATCTGGACAATATTTTCCACTTTCAGAAATGGTTTTCACTCAAATAGTTTCTCTTCAACTAGTGTAGCAAATCTATTTATTATCCTATTCACAAATGTTTAGTATTGTCTTTCAAACTGACACCTCTATCTGTTTATTTTATTAAGAGATAGTGAAAGAATCCTATAAGGATATGGAAATTTTCTGTTCTTTGTCTATAATAGACTTAGTTTAGTTTGAGGAGGTTGCAGATTTTTCAGGTTTAGGGGCCAATCAAATAATTCTAGATTAGAAATTGTTAAAATTGAATAAGAAAGAATGAGAATTTTCAGTCTAATCTCTGTTGGAGACTTGGGGAATTATAAGTAAATAGCGGATTAGTATTCTAAGACTTGAGACAGATTTTTAACTGATAATATTTGGTGGAGTTCCATGACCAATTAAGAAATATTTTAGGTTTAGTTAATTAAACTTATTAATCTTTTGAATAAGTTGAGACATTTTTTTCACCATTCTCCACAAAGCTATTTATCGTCAAATCTAATCGAATCATTAATTCTTGTAACTAGTTTTGTTTTCTGTGTAATATATGGTATAATAATGTCATTTCTGTTCTGGTTACCTGTCTTGTCTGTTTGTCTGAGACTGGGAGAAAGTGGATTGTGTGAAAGGTCTAGAATCACTTCTAAACTGTCTGTCATGCGTAACAGCTTTAACTCTTATGACGTTTCAAATTTAAATTTTTGGTTTGGAACTGATATCTTACACTTGTTGAGTTGTCATGCTTGATGGTACACTTTAGAAAACAACAACACAAACAATATTCAACTGAAAACAAAAACGAAGAAAAAAATTTCATAAAAAAAGAAAATTTATTCTTTATGAATTTTTAAGAATTTGTCTATTAAATGCTTTATATTTACTTACTTCTTGTGTCTGCTTTTCTTTTTCTTTCTTTTTTTCCATTTTTAACACTTCTTTTAGAAAAAATTACACATAAAACTTTCTGTTTTATTGCAATTTAAACTCAGCTCTGAAATAAAATTGAAGACATCTCTAAAGAATAACCTGGGAATCTTGAAGTCTGTCTTTTTTCAAGATAAACATTCATTGTCACCTGCTACATTTAAGAAATAACTAGTTGTTTGACCTGATTAATCAGAAGTAAACATCGATATGTTATAGGTTCCATTCCTTAGAAAATCATGCACCTACTTCTAACAACTCTATCTGAACTGAAACATGAAGAATTAAAAGTTCTATTCTATATTTCTATAAAATATGTTGAAAATGCAGATTCAATGTTGATGCTTTTTAATTACTCTTCACCCTCTTAGCATTTTGCTTTTAAACTTTTAATTATGAAAATTACATAATTTTTTATGTTCCTTCTCCATTGATGTCAGTAAAAACACAATGGATTAACTGAAAATATCGCAAGAGTTTCAGAAATGTTTTATCATGCCAAGCCCGCCTGACTGGCTCCTGTGCCAGTGGCATGTAAAAAGCACCTACTACACTCTTGGAGTGGTTGACATTAGGAAGGGCATCCAGCTGTAGAAACATTGCCTGATTAGACTGGATCCTGGTGCAGCCACTGGCTCTCCAGACCTCAATCAAAGGAAACTGAAAGAAGCCCATCATATGTATGTTTGTTTGTCCCCCAACATCGCTTGACAACCGATGCTGGTGTGTTTACGTCCCCGTAACTTAGCGGTTCAGCAAAAGGGACCGATAGAATAAGTACAAGGCTTACAAAGAATAAGTCCTGGGGTCGATTTGCTCAACTAAAGGCGATGCTCCAGCATGGCCACAGTGAAATGACTGAAACAAGTAAAAGAGTATATTTTTGTAATTAAATATTAGGAATTGTATACAAAACAAATTGTCAAAATACTTTGTGTTTTATAAAAATATAACCAGTTGATTGCTCATAAATTTCAACAACAAAATCTCATATGGATCCTAGTTGAGAATCACTGCTTTAGAGTGTAGTTGAAAATGACAGGTATGAGTTAATTGATATTATTCAAATTGGGAACAGAATATTTCAGTGCTTGCTACCATTCTATAGCCCTCAAACATATTAATAAAGAATACTTCTATAGAATGGTTTCTTTATAATCACACATTCACACTGACATACTTTCAGATTAATTCCATTAATGTCTCTGAACATGTCAACAAATTAGAAATCAATTTGATACAATCAGGTCTAGACAAGATGGCACCATATTGAATAATAGTCTCCAGGTTTTCACTTATTTGTACCACTTTGGATGATTAGAACCATTCCATTAACAGCAATTTCCAAAATTATGAACTTTTAAGGAAAGGCTGGCACTTCCTTGATCCTCCAGTAAATATTAAAGTCAGCAAACAGAAATGGAATTTGAACTGAAGAACAAATGTGTCTCAAACCAAATGCCCTTCAGTTACATCTCTCTTCATTCTCAGTTCAAACACAGCTGCCATAGTTGTCATTGTTTCTCCATCGTTTAGACTGAGCATAGAAGTACTCACCTTGAAAATGTCTTTTTATTTGAATCTAAACCACTTTTTGGTTGGTGATCAAACTGACTGAAACCATCATCATTTAACGTTCATTTTCCCAAGCTGGTATGGGTCAGACAGTTTGATTGGATCCAATATCTGAAAAGACTGCTGAGTTCTAGTGTCAGCTTTGGTGTGTTTTCTATGGCTGGATGCCCTTCCTAATGCCAACCACCTTACAGTTTGTATGAGGTGCTGCATTTTTCATGACGCCAACACTAGTGAGCTTTCCAAGTAAGTTGCAAAAGGACAGAAGGGGTGGGGACCTGCGTGATTAAGTAGTGGGTGAGGATGGAGTAGTATCAGGTAAACTATAATAGAGAGACAGGCACAGGTGTCTTGCTATAGAGATCTGTGCTTGTCCCTCTAATGTAAATATTAGAGAAATGTATTCATTTCTGAAGCTGGTGTTAATATTCCAAAACCTTGTAATCTTATTAACAGTTCATCTCAGACCTTCAGCTGTGCCGGTGGCACATAAAAAGCACCATTCAAGCATGATCGATGCCAGTGCTGCATGACTGGCTCCTGTGCCAGTGGGACATAAAAAGCACCCTTTAAACGTGGTTGATGCCGGTGCCACCTGACTAGTCCCATGCTGGTGGCACATAATAAAACACCATTCATGCATGATCGTTGCCAGTGCTGCCTGACTGGCTCCTATGCCAATGGCACGTAAAAAGCACCATTCGAGCATGGTCATTGCCAGCGCTCCATGCTGGTGGCACGTAAAAAGCACCATTTGAGCAAGGTCGATGCCAGTGCCAGCTGACTAGACCTGTGCTTGAATGTGGTCGATGCCAGTACTGCCTAACTGACCCTCATGCTGGTGGCATGTAAAAAGCACCACTACACTCTCGAAATGGTTGATGTTAGGAAGACCATCCAGCTGTAGAAACTTTGCCAGATCAGATTGGTGGCTGGTGCAGCCTTCTGGCTTGCCAGCCCTCAGTCAAACTGTCCAACCCATGCCAGCATGGAAAGCGGACATTAAACAACGATGATATTAAAGTAGATCCAATTATAACCCCTTCCTTGGAAGCATCAGCCTGATACTTGATTCAAGATTTAGTTATTGCCACTGTTTAACCACAGGCCAGCTCCCCTGATAGAGCACACTTGTTATCTAAACTATTTCTGTTACCCCAATGTGGCCTTCTTTTTGTAAAACAAGGAAATATAATTTAATACTTTTGGCTACTATTTCTAACATGTTGGGGTAAGAAATCCTTCAGTCATAAGCAAAATTTTGCCCACTAATAAATTTTAAACCAACTGCTCCCTCTAAAAACCAGTATAAAAAGAAAAAGGCTTAAACCTTAAGACCAAAATGGTAGATTAACCCTTTCATTACAAACCTGGCTGAAACCACCTCTGGCTCTAGTACAAATGTCTTGTTTCCATAAGTTTTGAATTAAAATTTTCCACCAAACCTTAGTCACAATTTATGTTCTTAACACTAGCTCAATGATAACAAAGTTATTTTACTAAATTCTTTGTTATATTTAAAGTAATTGAAAGAAATACAGAGCATCTCAAAATAAATACAGTAACGAAAGGGTTAATATTAGTAACAATCGTAAAGTGGTCAGCCATCGGAATTGTTAACACTCTGGACGAAATGCTTTGTAGCATTTTGCCCGTGTTTTTGATCTGAGTTCTAATTCCACTGAGGTCAACGTTACCTTCTATCCTTTCAGGGTCAATAAAATAAGTACCAGTTGAAGACTGAGGTCGACGAAATTGACTTATCCCCTCCACTAAAATTGCTGCCCTTATGCCAAAATTTGGAACTAATATTGGTTACATATTTATAAACTTGTAAAAGTATTCATAATTTTTCTTAGCAGAGAAACACCTCGGGTTCTTTTGCACATGGAATTTTTCATGATATTAAAATGGTTCCTGTTTCTATAACAAGTGACTGACAGCCCTTCAAGAATAACCACAATCTTCCATATATGTGACCAGTTAACCTGCTATTTAAAAAAAAAGAGAAAAATGTTTAAGCAATTGGTTTTTAAAAAAAACTGCCTTGATGTTAAAATTCCAGGAATTACAGAGCTGTTAGGATAGGTTACAGTTATTTGTCCTCCACATGGCTAAAGGAAACTTTCACAAATTGTTTTTAGGGGTGAAAAAAAAGACATAAATTCATCCAAGAATCAAACTTGTGTTTTAACCCTTTAACATTAAAACCAACCAATTCCAGCTCAAATATTTCACCTGTTTTATGTTCAAACTGGCCGTGTCCAGCTTCTCACATTTATCCTATAATGTCATTGTAATAATAAACAATCATAGGCATAGGAGTGGCTGAGTGGTAAGTAGCTTGCTTACGAACTACATGGTTCCAGGTTCAGTCCCACAGCGTGGCACCTTGGGCAAGTGTCTTCTACTATAGCCTCGGGCCGACCAAAGCCTTGTGAGTGGATTTGGTAGACGGAAACTGAAAGAAGCCCGTCGTATATATGTATATATATATATATATATATGTATGTTTGTGTCTTTGTTTGCCCTCAACATCACTTGACAACCGATGGTTGTCACAGTTCGGCAAAAGAGACCGATAGAATAAGTACTAGGCTTCTAAAGAATAAGTCCTGGGGTCGATTTGCTCGACTAAAGGTGGTGCTCCAGCATGGCCGCAGTCAAATGACTGAAATAAGTAAAAGAGTAAAAGATATAAATACATATATGCAAACATATAAATCAATATATATATATATACATCTATACATATACATCTATACTATGAATGTATACATATACATATGTGCAGATGTATACATATATATATGCATAATATATAAATGACTGAAACATTATATATATATAATATATAAATGACAGAAACAAGTAAAAGAGTAATCACTTCATCAAAACCTCAAAGCTACAAGATCACGTATGATTAATTCAAAACAATGTGAATATATAAGAATTACATTTGACAGAGTAATCCAAACGTCTGAATGCTAAAGGGTTAATAATGTTTGTTCAAAGCTGATATCATTTGGTTTCTTGCCAGACTGCCATAAACTCAAACAGCTGCAGTGTTTAAAGGTGAAGGTTTTTTTTTCTGTATTTTTGTAAAACAGGAAAATAGTTATAAAAGTTAGTGGTACGTAAATCTCTATGTAAGAATATCTTTATATATAAAAGTGAGGTTGTGTGCTGTCTGTCTCCTACGATTTAGATTCCTTACTCCCACATTTTGCGGTGCAGTGTAACCAAAACCGGGTATCTTATAGTCGTGATTCATATCGAGCCCTTCTGGGTATTAGCGCGCGTCTACGATGAGTCTACGATTTTAAAAAAATTTACCATCATTTTTTCCCATTTTTAATGCATTTTTTTTGCTATTATATAAGGGAAGTAACTCTCTAAAAATGTATTATTAAATCTCAACGTAAAAAGCTACAGTAACACCCCCCCGCTTTGTGGTTAGCCATATTGAGATGGCTATTATACTTTACATCTCTAAAAATGCTTATATAGTTATTTCCCTTACAAACCTGAGCAACGCCGGGCGATACTGCTAGTTTCAGATAAATGTATTCCTAGGTTGATTGTTGATTAAACCCAGGTCAACTGTGACTGAGCAGAACTATGAACAAAGTCATTCTAGCCATGGCCATCCAGTCTGCTTAAGAATATCTAGGAATATATTGTCTAATATTTCTTTTCCTTTTTGCAAGACATTGAGGTGTGATTTCGGGGAGATTCAGGTGTTGTTTAAATTAGATTTTAATGGATGGATGGAAGCACTCCATCGGTTACGACGACGAGGGTTCCGGTTGATCCGAATCAACAGAACAGCCTGCTCGTGAAATTAATGTGTAAGTGGCTGAACACTCCTCAGACACGTGTACCCTTAACGTAGTTCTCGGGGATATTCAGCATGACACAGAGAGTGACAAGGCCGGCCCCTTGAAATACAGGTACAACAGAAACAGGAAGTAAGAGTGAGAGAAAGTTGTGGTGAAAGAGTACAGCAGGGATCACCACCATCCCCTGCCAGAGCCTCGTGGAGCTTTAGGTGTTTTTGCTCAATAAACACTCACAACGCCCGGTCTGGGAATCGAAACCGCGATCCTATGACCGCGAGTCCGCTGCCCTAACCACTGGGCCATTGCACCTCCAGATTTTAATAGTGAATATCTTAAGAGAAAGAATGTAAGGTCAAGTTGATATTAATAACAGAAAAGTAAGATATTGGCATTGTCTATGCTTTCTGGTACCTCAATGTGTAAACAGTCAAGACTCTTAACTTTTGATGACCAGAGTTCTCCTTACTTTAAATAGGAACCACAGATTGGAAGTCAGAAATTGCCACTGTAAACTTGATAAAAGCATTTAGGGTGATTTGTGTCCTAAGTGTATTTTGCATCTCTTAAATATAGAACTGTAATACAATCCATAGTGTGAATCCTGACAGGTTGGAATCGGTTGTTCAACCATGTTGAAGGATGAATGAATGCTAAAATGGACAGGTTTCCTCAAGCACAGCAAAATGCCAATAATCTCAGACCTTTGTCATCGTCTCTGTAAGGTTCAGCATCTGGGGTTCAGCCTTCAGTACTTTGTCCCATATCTTTCTGGGTCTCTCTTTACCACAAGTTCCATCCATTTTAAGCAATAGGTACTTCTTTATGCAATTGTCCTCATCCATACACATCATCATCATCATCATCATCGTTTAATGTCCACTTTCCATGCTAGCATGGGTTGGACGATTTGACTGAGGGCTGGCAAACCAGATGGCTGCACCAGGCTCCAATCTTGATCTGGCAGAGTTTCTACAGCTGGATGCCCTTCCTAATGCCAACCACTCCGAGAGTGTAGTGGGTGCTTTTTACATGCCACCGGCATTGGGGTCAGCCAGGCAGTACTGGCAATGACCTCGCTCGAATCTTTTTACACATGCCACCAGCACAGGTGCCAGTAAGGCAATGTTGGTAACGAGCACGCTCGAATGGTGCCCTTTTACATGCCACCGGCACGGAAGCCAGTTGGCTGCTCTGGCAATGATCAAGCTCGGATGGTGCTCTTGGCACCCTACTAGCACGAGCACAAGTGCCAGTAAGGCGACGCTGGTAACCACATGACAAAATTAGTACACTTGCCTAGCTTCCCTTTTAGCTACTTGATACGGTTCTTTTTTACCTCCACTCTTCCACACTTTCCAAACCTGTATCTTCTCTTTTATGGCCCTTTCAATCTCACTGTTCCACCATCGTGTGACCCTTGGTCTGGCAGAAGCTTTGCTCCAGTTGCAGACTTGGTCTGTCACCCTCAATAGGTTATCCGGTAAGAACTTCCAGTTCTCCTCTGTGTCATACATCTCTGTCTCTTCCTCCTTCTTGTCAAATGGCTCAATTACAATATCTCTATATTGAAGGATCCTTAAGTTTCCACAACCTTCTTATCCATATTGGCTTGTGTCCTTGGAACCCTCTAGTTCCAAGTCTAAAGTCACTAATCTATATAATATGTGTGTATGTATGTGCTGTGTATGTATGTATGTATATAAGTGTGTATGTGTGTGTGTGTGAGAGAGAGAGAGAGACTGAGTGTATGTATATATATGTGTGTATGTATGTGCTGTGTATGTATGTATGTATGTATGTATGTAAGTGTGTGTGTGTGTGTGTGTGTGAGAGAGAGAGACTGAGTTTGTCTCCCACCATCACTTGACCACTGCTGTTGGCTTGTTTGCATCCCCATAGCTTAGCAGTTCGACAAAAGAGATCAATAGAATAAACACCTGACTTAAAAACAAATACTGGGATCGATTTGTTTGACTAATTCCTTCAAGATGGTGCTCCAGTATGGCCACAGTCTAGTAAGAGAAACAAGTAAACAACAAAAGTTTTCAAGAACCAAATTATCAAAGGTCTCCTTCTCGTTTCCAGACAGGGAGCTCCATTTCCAGCTGGGGTCAATAGATATGACCATCTCGTCTTTTATTCTGATTTTATTACCAATGTTAACATTATGCAATGTGTCCAGCTTTTGAAATGGCATGTTGTCATTAAAGAAAGCCTGACTGCTATTTCTAGCATTTCAAACGAATAGAGGCTTCCCGTGTTGGCTCGTAACTCCTCAGTACTAGAGTAAAGCTAAGAAATTATCCTGAGATGAAAGAGTGAATCACAACTAAAGTACAAGTCAGCATCAACACCATCACCACCATCACCATCATCTTAATTATCTTCATCTTCATTATCATCATCATCATTAGTGAAAATATGAGATTTTAAAAATTATGGCCCCACTTATTATTATCAACCCCACCACTACCATCATAACTGTCTTCGTCCCCACAATCAACATCATCATCATCATCATCGCCATCATCATCATCATCATCTCTTCATCATCATCTTCATCATCTTCATCATCATCATCATCTTCATCATATCTCATCATCATCATCTTCATCATCTCATCATCATCATCTTCCTCATCTCATCATCATCTCTTCATCATCATCATCATCATCATCATCATCTTCATCATCATCTCTTCATCATCATCATCATCTTCATCATCATCATCATCTCATCATCATCATCATCATCATCATCTTCATCATCATCATCATCTCATCATCATATCATCATCATCACCTTCTCATCATCTTCATCATCATCTTCATCATCATCATCATCATCATCATCATCACCTTCATCATCATCTTCATCATCATCTTCATCATCATCATCATCGTCGTCATCATCTTCATCATCATCGTCATCATCATCGTCAACATCATCATCACCTTCATCATCATCTTCATCATCTTCATCATCATCATCATCATCATCTTCCTCATCATCATCATCATCATCTTCCTCATCATCATCATCATCATCATCATCTTCATCATCATCATCTTCATCATCATCATCATCATCTTCATCGTCATCATCATCGTCATCATCATCATCATCATCATCATCTTCATCATCATCATCGTCATCATCATCATCATCATCATTCATCACCTTCATCATCATCTTCATCATCATCTTCATCATCATCATCATCGTCGTCATCATCACCTTCATCATCATTTTCATCTTCATCATCATCATCATCATCATCATCATCATCATCTTCATCATCATCGTCATCATCATCGTCAACATCATCATCACCTTCATCATCATCTTCATCATCTTCATCATCATCATCGTCATCATCTTCATCATCATCATCTTCATCATCATCATCTTCATCATCATCACCTTCATTATCATCTTCATCTTCATCATCATCTTCATCGTCATCATCGTCATCATCATCATCACCATCACCTTCATCATCATCTTCTTCATCATCATCGTCATCATCGTCATCATCATCATCACCATCACCTTCATCATCATCGTCATCATCATCATCATCGTCATCATCATCATCATCGTCATCATCTTCATCATCATCATCGTCGTCGTCAACATCATTACAATCATGATTATCAACTAATGTTATCCTCCTTCTACACTTATCTCTTCACCACCATCACCATCCCCACCATCCAGCACCAGTAGCAACAGCAGCAGCAGCAATAACAGCAGCCATGAACCTTGAATGTATTTAGGTCGTGATGTTTCTTGCCAAAATTCTGCACTATGATGTTCTCTGAGGGTTGATGTGTGTGTGTGTGTGCGCGCGCACGTGCGTGTCTATGTGTGTGTGTGTGTGTGTGTATGAGGTCGGTTGTACTGGTATCGGGATGAGGTAAGAAGGTGCTACTCTTTACAAATACCCAGACACAAACAGTAAATGGAGTCACGTTAACCTTAAACCTGATACCCTGATTTGTAGCATTGATATATGCTACTGTTGTTTAGCCCTAGGTTAATCTTCCTCAAGCAAACATTCCAGCCGTGACCATCACTTTCTTTATTCGGATATAGTTTCTCTAAAACTACTTTATCTTTTCCCCTTAAACCCTTTTAATACCAACCTACCAAAAACTGGATCTGTGAGACAAAGGGATCAAAATAAAAGCCTTCAATCAAAATTTATATTCCTAACATCATTATTGTATCATCATCTTCAATGTCCACCTTTCCCATGCTTGCATGGGAATTGGTTGAGACCAGATGGAATTGGTTGCGAATAGATGCAATTGGTTCAGGCCAGATAAAATTGGTTGAGGCTGGATGGAATTGGCTGAGGCCAGATGGAATTGGTTGAGGCCAGATGGAATTGGTTGAGGCCAGATAGAATTGGTTGAGGTCAGATGGAATTGGTTGAGGCCAGATAGAATTGGTTGAGGCCAGATGGAATTGGTTGAGGTCGGATGGAATTGGTTGAGGCTAGATGGAATTGGTTGAGGCCAGATAGAATTGGTTGAGGCCAGATGGAATTGGTTGAGGCCAGATGGAATTGGTTGAGGCCAGATAGAATTGGTTGAGGTCGGATGGAATTGGTTGAGGTCGGATGGAATTGGTTGAGGTCGGATGGAATTGGTTGAGGTCGGATGGAATTGGCTGAGGCCAGATGGAATTGGTTGAGGCCAGATGGAATTGGCTGAGGCCAGATGGAATTGGTTGAGGCCAGATAGAATTGGCTGAGGCCAGATAGAATTGGCTGAGGCCAGATGGAATTGGCTGAGGCCAGATGGAATTGGTTGAGGTCGGATGGAATTGGTTGAGGTCGGATGGAATTGGTTGAGGCCAGATGGAATTGGCTGAGGCCAGATAGAATTGGTTGAGGCCAGATGGAATTGGTTGAGGCCAGATGGAATTGGTTGAGGCCAGATAGAATTGGTTGAGGCCGGGTGGAATTGGTTGAGGCTGGATGTTCTTCCTGTCACCAACCCTTATCTGTTTGCAGGCAAGGTAGTGAAGGCACATGGCTTAGTAGTTAGGGTATCTAGATCACAATCATAAGGTTGTGAGTTCAATTCCCAGCAACATATTTTGTTCTAGAGCTAGACACTTTATTTCTCATTGCTCCAGTCTCCTCAGCTAGCAAAAATGAGTTGTACCTGTAATTCAAAAGGGCCAACCTTGTCACACTCTGTGTCATGCAAAATCTCCCTTAAGATTACATTAAGAGTATGCATGTCTGTGGAGTACTCAGCCACTTGCATATCAATTCCATGAACTGGCTGTTTGGTTCCTTTTATCAACTGGAACACTCATCGTTGAAACCAACAGAGAGCCAGGGCCAGGCAGCGTAATGTTTCCTCATTGGCCAGACAGGTTTCCACAGAAGATTGAAAACGAAGGACACTGCTTGTATGACAGTGACACTCATTTACATCTATTAGATGATCTCAAGAGGAGGAGACTCACAAACACATACATATACATATGTAAATAAAATAAGTACCAGGCAGTGTTGAAATTGATATACCAACTCTCTCTCTCTCACTCACTCTCTCTCTCTCACTCCCACTCTCACTCTCTCTCTCTCTCCCATTCTCTCTCACTCTCACTCTGTCTCTCTCTTTATCCCCTCCCTCTCTCTGTATCCCCTTCCTCTCTCTTTATCCTCTCCCTCTCTCTTTATCCCCTCCCTCTCTCTTTATCCTCTCCCACTCTCTTTATCCCCTCTCCCTCTCTTTATCCCCTCCCTCTCTCTTTATCCCCTCCCTCTCTCTGTATCCCCTTCCTCTCTCTTTATCCTCTCCCTCTCTCTTTATCCCCTTCCTCTCTCTTTATCCCCTCCCTCTCTCTGTATCCCCTCCCTCTCTCTGTATCCCCTTCCTCTCTCTTTATCCTCTCCCTCTCTCTTTATCCCCTCCCTCTCTCTGTATCCCCTCCCTCTCTCTGTATCCCCTTCCTCTCTCTTTATCCTCTCCCTCTCTCTTTATCCCCTCCCTCTCTCTGTATCCCCTTCCTCTCTCTTTATCCCCTCTCTCTCTCTTTATCCCCTCCCTCTCTCTTTATCCTCACCCTCACCAATTTCAGGCCTTGTCTGTTTTAAAAATGACTATTTTGGAAGGTGAGTGTGTAACTTGAAGGATGTCTGGCTGCTGTTTCTAGCGGGTTAATCAACTATGTACTGTTCCTTCCATTTATTGAAGCTGTATGTCACCGGTGTCAGAGGAGCATAAAATAGTTATCTTGTGGGACAGATCGGTTTTCTAATGCACTGCTGTGAGAAATAGGTTGATGGCTTGACATTTCAGGAACAAAGAACAAAGAACAGAGTGGAGTGTACTTTAGCAATGGATCATTAGAATTATTGTATTTATGCATGAGAATATATGTGTGTGTGTGTGGGGGGGTATGTCAAGCCATCCAATCCTTGCTTTATGGAAAGTGGATGTTAAATGATGATAATGATGATGAAGATGATTTATATATATATATATATATTTTTATATATAAAAGTGAGGTTGTGTGCTGTCTGTCTCCTATGATTTAGATTCCTTACTCCCACATTTTCCGGTGCAGTTTAACCAAAACTGGGTATCTTATAGTCGTGATTCATATTGAGCCCTTCTGGGTATTAGCACGCGTCTACGATGAGTCTACGATTTAAAAAAAAATTTACCATCATTTTTTTCCATTTTAATGCATTTTTTTCGCTATTATATAAGGGAAGTAACTCTCTAAAAATGACTACGATGAGTCAACGATTTAAAAAAAATTTACCATAATTTTTTTTCCATTTTTAATGCATTTTTTTGCTATTTTTTTACTATAACTCTCTAAAAATGCTTATATAGTTATTTCCCTTACAAGCCCGAGCAACGCCGGGCGATACCGCTAGTATATGTATATGAGGCTGAAGTTGTCTGTGTGTGGCAGGTTTGGTAGCCTTCAACTAACACTATCTCCTCCGAGACCTTGCAGCGCAAGTTGACCAAAATTGAGAGTATGATAGAAGAAGGCTTGCTCTTCATTCCATAGAAGATAAAATTGAAGTCAGACCATGTTAAGACCAAAAATTATTTACATCAAAACGGTGATTTTTTTCTATGAAAATCCCTATTTTTTACGATTTTTTTACTGCTGTGTCGCCATTTTTCAGTGTATTTCAACCAGAAAATTGTTCACTTAAAGAAAATAGCAAGCTACATAATGCAAAATTTTTACTTTTCAAAAATTCCAATTCTAAAGGGTCAAAACAAACCCGAGCAACGCCAGGCAATACTGCAAGTATACATATATATATATATATATATATATATATATATATATATATAATATATATATATATACATGTAAGGTGCAGGAGTGGCTGTGGGGTAAGTAGCTTGCTTACCGACCACATGGTTCTAGGTTCAGTCCCACTGTGTGGCACCTTGGGCAGGTGTCTTCTAATATAGCCTTGGGCTGACCAAAGCGTTGTAAGTGGATTCGGTAGTTGGAAACTGAAAGAAGCCCATGTGTGTGTTTTTGTGTCTGTGTTTGTCTCCCCAACATCGCTTGAGAACCAACAATAGTGTGTTTACATCCCCATAACTCAGCAGTTCAGTAAAAGAGACTGATAGAATAAGTCCAGGGTCGATTTTCTCGACTGAAGGCGATGCTCCAGCATGGCCACAGTGAAATGACTGAAACAAGTAAAAGACTACACATATACATACATACATATATACACATATATAAAGTTAATCCAAACAAGAAAGCACAAAAAAACACAACGCTAGGACGTGGAACAAATATAGTATTATTGGACGCTCAGGAAAGAAGGAAGCGGAGCTCTTCGTCGGAAACATAGAAGGAAATATACATATATATATATCATCATCATCATCATCATCATCATTTAGCGTCTGCTTTCCATGCTAGCATGGGTTGGACGGCTCAACTGGGGTCTGTGAAGCCAGAAGGCTGCATCAGGCCCAGTCTGATCTGGCAGTGTTTCTACAGCTGGATGCTCTTCCTAACACCAACCACTCCGCGAGTGTAGTGGCTGCTTTTTACGTGCCACCCGCACAGGTGCCAGACGGAGCTGGCAGAAGGCCACGGACGGATGGTGCTCTTTACGTGCCACCGGCACGGGGGCCAGGCGAGGCTGGCAACGGCCACGAACGGATGGTGCTTTTTACGTGCCACCGGCACGGAGGCTAGTCGGGGGCACTATGACCTGGCGTTGTTGGGTCTAGTGCTAGTCAAGCATATTTGGTCTTTCATGAAAATCCCTTTCTCTTGTCATTCACTTGGTCTAACTCATTAATTATTCACTGCATTTCTCAAATCAAAAAAGCATGCATGTTTGAAAGCCAAAACACATGATAATGCGTCTTCACAAAGCACAAAAATGCACAGAGTCATACAGACTGTCTGCAAATGCACACGTGCGTCCAACTGTCAGGTGTAAAATTTTACCATTTTACCATTTATAGATATAGAGATTTTAAGCAAACGTTTAGAAATTCTCTGGGAAACTGGAAAATCCAGAAATCCGGGACAGTTCCGGTCCTAAATTGGATAAATTGGTCTGGTACAGTATTGAGGTGTGATACATAACAAAGGGAGGAAAATGCAGAGTTTTAAAGAGTTATTTCCCTTGCTATGGTTTAATATCTTTAGATTAAACTCCTGGATTAAGTGAGTTACGTCCCTTGTATTAAAGACTTTTGTTACCTGAAACATAAGTTTTTTAAAATGGCTTTCAGAGGTAACTGGGAAATGAAAAGATCTTCACAACCAGCCTTGGACGGTTTTGAATGACCATAGAAAGTGCGAGCCCTCTAACTGAAAAATTGTGGATTTGTATAAAGGACACTTACACACACACACACACACAGATATTTTGCCATTTATATATATAGAGATGCTTATATACATGTATATATATGTATATATACACACTAAGAATACATACAGACATACATACATGTATGTAAACACACACATCACTACCAACATTTTAACATCTGCTTTTCCATGCTTGCATGTCTCGGACAGAGTTCATAGAGGTAGATTTTCTGTGGTGAGATGCCTTTCCTGTTGCCAACCTTCACTCGTTTCCAGGCAAGATAATATTTCCCTCAAGGCCAGACAGATTTTCACAGAAGATTATTGGAAATGAACGACACTGCTTGTATAACAGTGACACTCATTTACAACTATCATGAAACGTCAAGACAAGGACACACTAACATATACTCACACACACATATACACTTATATCCATATATATATGTATATGTATTTGTATATGTATATATATTTATATATATATTTAATCAATATAGGGTGGCAAAAAATTTTGTAGAATTTTTTTGCCACCAGCGGCCTAGTGGGAAAAAATTAAATAGTCATAGACCATTTTTAAGTTCAACATCAACAATCAAGGAACGGCCATAATAGGCCATTCACCCACTAGAAATAACAGCCAAGGCTTCAACCGCAAATAAAAATCAATTCCGTAAACCAGGAGAAAATTTAAAAAACATTTACCCTGTAATTTCTTATACGATGCACCGTTTCATCTGCTGTTTAATTGTAAACTAACCTGATTAAATTAAATCAAGCCAATCTTCCATAAATTTGGCGCGAGTGCGATGATTTGAAAATTTTAGGTCAGATATTGCCTTGGCAGGGTCGGAAATGCCTCGTGAAAATATCTGTTCCGACCTGGCTATTTCTTACTGAAGAATCTGAGGGCCTATGGAAGATTGGCTTGATTTAATTTAATCAGGTTAGTTTACCATTAAACAGCAGATGAAACGGTGCATCGTATAAGAAATTACAGGGTAAATGTTTTTTAAATTTTCTCCTGGTTTACGGAATTGATTTTTATTTGCGGTTGAAGCTTTGGCTGTTATTTCTAGTGGGTGAATGGCCTATTATGGCCGTTCCTTGATTGTTGATATTTATATATATATATATATATATATATATATATGTATATATATATATATATATATATATATATATATATATATATTATATATATATATATATATATATATATATATATATATATATATATATATATATATATATATATATATATATATACATACATACACATAGGCGGCGAGCTGGCAGAAACGTTAGCACACCGGCCGAAATGCTTTGCGGTATTTCGTCTGCCGTTACGTTCTGAGTTCAAATTCCGCCGAGGTCGACTTTGCCTTTCATCCTTTCGGGGTCTATAAATAAAGTACCAGTTACGCACTGGGGTCGATGTAATCGGCTTAATCCCCTTGTTTGTCCCCTCTATGTTTAGCCCCTTGTGGGTAGTAAAGAAATATATATATATACATATATGTATATATATATGTATTTCAGAGAATCTAATTCCCGTGTGCTCTTAGTGCTTATTGTTCCTGCACATCTGCCACATACAAAGACTACTTTATCTGTTAACCTACCTGTGATACCACTGCACTTCTTATGTTTCCATAATTTACACTGGGTGCAGCGAATGGAATTTCTTCCAACTCCTTTCCTACATATGGAGCAGGGCCATTTACCTGATGGAAAGAGAGTTTTATCTCCTTTTATACTAACAATCTCTTTTGTCTTTGGTTAACTTTAAGGCCCTTTGATTACAGTTCTGCTAAAGATTCTGCAATAAGAGCAAGATCATCAGCAAATATCTGTGCAATGTAAATAATGTACACAATTCTTCATCTCAAAAATATAGATCACCTAAAGCTGCATCCTAACATCATCATCATCATCACCATTTAATGTCCGTTGTCCATGTTGGCATGGGTTGGACAGTTTGACTGGGCTGGCATACTAGAAGGCTGCGCAAGGATCCACTCTGATTTGGAATGGGTTTCTATGGCTTCTGTGTCAGTGGCATGTAAAAAGCACCCACTACACTCTCAGAGTGGTTGGCATTAGGAAGGGCATCCAGCTGTAGAAACACTGCCAGATCAGATTGGAGCCTGGTGCAGCCTCCTGGCTTCCCAGACCCCAGTCGAACCGTCCAACCCATGCCAGCATGGAAAACAGACGTTAAACGTTGATGATGATGATGATGATGATATGTCACAGAGGCAACGACCATGACCTTTGGCATTATGTTGTGGCTGGGAATATAACCCATCAAGCCAAACAAAATCACTGTTGTGGCAGAGACTGGTGACACACAAATTGGCACCTGTACTGGTGACATGTCATGCAAATACTGTTGGCACATAAAAGCACCCGTTACACTCTCGGAATGGTTGGCGTTAGGAAGGGCATCCAGCCATAGAAAACCATGCCAAATCAGACTGGAGTCTGGTGCAGCCTTCCAGCATGCCAGCCCAGTCAAACTGTCCAACTCATGCCAGCATGGAAAGTGGACATTAAATGATGATAATGATGATGAATATATGCAATGGGCTTCTTTCAGTTTCTGTCTACAAAATCCACTACAAAATCCTGAGGCTATAGTAGAAAACACTTGCCCAAGATGCCATGCCATGGAACTGAACCGGGAACCATGTGGTTTGGAAGCAAGCTTCTTACAATACAAGAGGGGTTTAACCCCCATTCATGTTCCTTTTTCATACCTATGCTGCACCTACAAGCAACCCTGAGTCTGATTTAAGGTTTAAATGGGATTTAGTGCTGACATGTCTACGGTATCCTACCAACACGTGATACCTTCATACTTGTTTTACCCTACTGTGAGCCTGTATTTAGCTATTTCTGGTGGCCTACCTGTTGATAAGTGTACCTTCTAAGGAATTCTATAACCAATCTATATATATCTGTATGCGTGAATGTCATTTCTCAGTTTTATTTCAAGATCTCTTGTCAATAGAGAGCTGGTTTCTAACCTAGATCTGAGGGACCTTCACTGGAACTTCAACATTGACAGGGTTTTTTTGTATGTATGTATACATGCAGATTTGTATGTTTTTGATTTATGTGTGCGTATGTCTGTCTATATGTATGTGTGTATACATACATGCACACAACACACACACACATATATGTATGCTTGTGTGTGTGTATGTGTGTGAATGCGCGTGTGGTGCATTTTCTTATGTACTTTAACGATATAAGGAGCACTCCGTCGGTTACGACGACGAGGGTCCCAGCTGAGCACTCCACAGACACGTGCACGTAGTTCTCGGGGATATTCAGCGTGACACAGAGAGTGACAAGGCCGGCCCCTTTGAAATACAGGTACAACAGAAACAGGAAGTAAGAGTGAGAGAAAGTTGTGGTGAAAGAGTACAGCAGGGATCACCACCATCCCCTGCCGGAGCCTCGAGGAGCTTTAGGTGTTTTCGCTCAATAAACACTCACAACGCCCGGTCTGGGAATCGAAACCGCGATCCTATGACCGCGAGTCCGCTGCCCTAACCACTGGGCCATTGCGCCTCCTCATAAAATTAACGTGCAAGTGACTGAGCAATCCACAGACACGCGTACCCCTAACGTAGTTCTCAGGGAGATTCAGCGTGACACAAAGTGTGACAAGGCCGACTCACTTTTGCCAGCTGAGTGGAATGGAGCAACGTGAAATAAAGTGTCTTGCTCAAGGACACAACGCGTCCTCGTGAGCCGAAAGCCCTAACCATGCGTCTTTACAATGATATATATATATATATATATATATATATATCGTTTATGCGAAAATGCACGACGCACACAGTTTATGTATTACAAAATCAGTATTATCTTTATTTTCCACCGATGTTTCTTTGTTCTTTTCATGCTAATCTATTTTCTGTCGAGGCGTGTGTTTACTTGACAGGACGCCAAAATGCCTTTGAAAACTGATATCTCTAAGCAAGTGCTACTGAGGAAAACAAAAACATAGCAACCGACATCACCCGGTCTCGTACCTCACGACCGGAAGTCATCGACTTTTGTTTGTTATTCGAGTAGTGTACGTATAACAACAACAAAAAATATAATGAATTGTTTAATTCAGAGTGAAACCTTAGGTTTTTTTTTTACCAGGTTACAGAGTATAAAATGCCATTTATATTCATTTTAAAGACTGTACTAAAGGAAGAAAAATAATATTAAGCAGCAGGAATACTATAGAATCTGAGTTCTCAGATCGTCTCTTTACAACTGTACAATATATTTTAACATTATATTATATTATATTGTATATATATATACACCCACACACTCATTATATATATATTATATATATATATATATATATATATATATATATATATATATATTATATATATATATATAATGTCATATTCCTGAATCTGCCAGTTGACTACGAGAAGCGTATTTTTGTTTTTAAATTAAAACTAACCAGCAACTAGATGTGGGTTTACCAAAACCTAAATCTAATAAATGAATACGGTAAGGGGTTTCCAAATTATCGTCTTTGATGAGAGTCATTTGTATATTAGGGATTTTAAAAATCTTTTTTCATTAAAAGTTTTTAGTGGAGACCTTTTAAATATTTTTAGTTACTTTTAAAGATATTTGATTTGTTTATTTTAAACTTGGAATAAAGCTACATTATTTTATTTAAATTCGTTAAGAAAATACCGAATATACTTTAAATAAAACAGCTACTAACGATGGAAGCGATATACAAATGATTTCTTTCTTTATAATTTCAGGGTTAAATTGAACTTTTTGAATGGATATTTGACGTTTGAATGTAAACGAAACCGGGTGGAGGTGAGGTAAATATTAACCAATGGGCATCAATTATTTGCTGTGAGTGCGTTTCTACAATAGCAGAGCCGCACTTCCGTTGCTATGTAGATTTGATGGTACCTTAGAAGACAAACAAAATCTGACACGTTGAGGGGAAGACAACAGACTATTTTTGTTGAAGATTGCCTTGTTATGTTGTAACCCCGTTATTATTTTCACAGTATTCGTTAAATAATGTCTGGGGAAGATCGCAAGAAGCTCGATATGACTCCAGAGGAGATGAAACGGTTCGGGGAGGCGATGAAAAAGGAAGAATTCAGAAAATTACTCGCAGAGTATGCCGAAGAAATATCAAATCCTGAAAACCGCAAAAAATATGAAGAAGAGATTACGCAACTAGAAAACGAAAGAGGTATGGATATAAAATTCATTACTCCTGAACCCGGCCATGTTATAAAATCACTTATTAATAACAAGAAAAAGGCTTTTATAAATATCTGCAAAAATGAAAACATTGGGAAGCCAACATTTACTAAAGAGAATGGCCCTGACCGTTTTGGAATCAACTGGGCAATCCCCCATTCTTTAGCTAGACCTCGCGAAGACTTCGATCTCAAAGGTGAAAAATGCTTTGTGTATGATGTCGTGTTTCACCCGGACACTTACCGAATGGCACAGTCTAACTCTAAGTTTAAAAAGCTTGTACACGATACAGCGATAGAAGCCATTGAGGAACATTTTAATGTCACATTGGATAAAAAGATAAGTACACCCAAAGTGAAAAACAATTTCAAAGGAGTTAGAACCCCTACTGTGGTTCGAACCCGGCGAGAAGATGGATCGACCAAAACCGCAGACGACTCTGACAGCATTTTGAACAGTATGCCTTATCCATATGACCCTAATAAGACAACCAAAGAATTAACTGAGGAATGGGTGGAAAAAAAAGGTAAAACACGCTCGTCCAAGAGACTAGCTGAAGCTAAGAAGAAAGATGCGTCAGAGACAAAATCCTCAAAATCAGAAACTGAATCCAAAGAAACATTACAAGAGGACCAGACTGAAGGAACAACCGTTTCCACAGAATCCTCAGCTCTTCCGAGTTCCCCTGCCGTTCCCAAGTATTGTATTTTACATCGTTCTGCACTAGATATCCAAGACTTTTCAAACGTCTCTGATGCAAAGTCTAGTACCAGACCCAAAGAACTTGTTGTATCTATTGACTTGCCTCTATTGAAATCTGCAAATACCATTGATTTAGATATTGTTGATAATCACATTATGTTGAAGTGTACAACCCCAGCATCATATGAACTGGATCTGAGGTTACCATATCCAGTTGATGAAACTAATGGCACTGCCAAATTTGATAAGTCTAAAAGTGTATTAAATGTGGTACTTCCTGTGATTGCTGCTCAACCGGAGAATCTACCTTTTAGTTCAGTTCCCAGTTACGCAACTTCAAGTGACAATGAAGCCGATGTGGATCGTGGCAACTCGGTAGATGAAGGTTCTGAACAATGTGATTCAGAGATTTCTGTCCAAGAAAATGATGATGCCAACGTACAGCCGAATGATGTTGCTATGACTCCTGAAACGGGTATAGATGAGGACAACTCAAATTCTTTGTTTTTCTTGCCACTGTGCCAGCTTCCTAATTTTCGCTATTTTCAAGATCAAGAATCGGTCACCTTTGTTATTGATGTTGCTAATGTCCTTCCAAACAGTATTGTCCAAAAACACCCAGAGCCTCACCTCTATGACATAATGTTCTCTTCTCAAGGCTCTGGCTGTTTTCCATTGTATTATCGTCTCTATATTGAATTCCACCAGGGTTGCTCAGTGTGTCCTACTAATGAAACAGACGTGTCACCTAGCAATCTAGTTGTGCTGTTACCAAAGGACAAACAACATTGTAGCTTGTGGGAAGGTTTTTTTGCTTCTTGTGATGGCAACACCTTTGAGGTAAGTTATCGTGATTTTTATAACTTATTAGATACCGTATGCAAAAAGTGTTTTGAGTGATTTAATGAATCGCAAAAACAATTTAATCATAATTACATGAAGATTATTATTATTCTCTTTTAAAAACATCCAGTTGCATCTTTTTAGACCATCAAATCCCACTGAACTTACCTGCTATCATTATTATATCAGTGGATTGTCTTCTCCCCCTCATTCTCTCTGACCCTCCCCCTTAACTGCTCTCTTGTCAGGTAAGTGAAGTAGATATATTTTTTGCAATGTCTTGAGTGACCAGCATAATGTCACTGGTAGGTTACTAAAATTGCTCCTCTCCATATGAGAAAATGGCATCCTGTTCATTCACACTATTTAAACCTTTTGTTACCAACCCGACTGAAACCGGTTCTGGCTCTGAGTACAAATATCTTGTTTCCATAAGTTTTGAATTAAAATCTTCCACCAAACCTTAGTCACAATTTATGTTCCTAACACTAGCTGAATGATAAGTTATTTTACTAAATTCTTTGTTATATATAAAGTAATTGAAAGAAACACAGAGCATCTCAAAATAAATACAGTAATGAAAGGGTTAAATGCAACTTGTCAACAGCAATAATTACCATCATTATCTCCTTAAATTTCTAAGTTTTCAGAATTCCTTTATATCCTTCATTTGCTGCTGGCAGCATTTACCAAAACATGCCGATAACCTCAGCCATCTAACTGTACAAAATGTCATATCATATCTGGACACACAAGCCTATGTGTGAGCATTCATCCAACTAGAACTTATCATCATCATCATCATCATCCAGTGTTTTAAAAGGGGTGGCCGGATCTCCCTCAATGCCATAGCAACTGCCCTCACACCATCTCGCTGTCTTGCTCAGTGTTGGACGTCCTCCCTTCTCAAGCCAACCCTCCTAATCTTTTCCTCCACGTTTTCCTCGGTCTACCTTGCTTTCTTGGTCCATTTATCTCAAACTCAAGCACCCTCTTCAGAACATGTTCCTTATCCTTCCTCAACACATGCCCATTACCACCGCATTCCATTCGCCCTTGCCAGCCGTTCCACTGAGTCCTCCAACCCCAGCATCCCCATCAAATTCTCAGTCTTCCTCTTATCAAACAGCTTCACTCCACACATTTCTCCCACTATTGCTCTAGCAACCAAATTTCCCTCAAACCACTCACTACTATTTTACATAAATTTATATAAAGAATATCCAATATATTCTTGTCCTTGATATACAAAAGATCCCCCTAAAGGTAAACTATCATTGTTAGGGCTGACCTGGGTCTCAGCAAAAAAAAACCCTGGGTACATTGTTGGGTCAGTTGCTTATTATTTTCAAAGATGGTTCTAATTCAAAGCTACTCTTTTTCCAGTTCTTCTGCTATGTCCTGGGTTCCCAGCGACCCTACTTTCCAAATATCCATTCCCATTCTATTGACATTCTGAATAATTAAATTTCTGATTCCTATCTTTGTCAGAATCCAGTTCGTCCTTCATATTCCCTTTGACTCTGAATCATTCCATATTCTTTTGTAAGCATCCTTTACTTTCGAAGTGATTCTGTCACACACCTGAGCGCTGGTAAAAAAACAAGTTCATTCATCATCATCATCATCATCGTTTAACGTCCGCTTTCCATGCTAGCATGGGTTGGACGGTTCAACTGGGGTCTGGGAAGCCCGAAGGCTGCACCAGGCTAGTCAGATCTGGCGGTGTTTCTACAGCTGGATGCCCTTCCTAACGCCAACCACTCCGTGAGTGTAGTGGGTGCTTTTTATGTGCCACCGACACAGGTGCCAGACGAGGCATTATTATTCTTTATTTCTCTATCGTCAACGAACAAGGCGGTGCTCCAGCATGGCCGCGGTCAAATGACTGAAACAAATAAAAGAGAATAAAAACCTGCCTCTTTTTGTCCTAAACCTCTTCTAGTGACATCAAAATCTTGATTGATGTTGAGTAAGCTCCCTTGTTTTAGTACTCCTGAAATACTTTTTACTGTTCAGGTGGGGATAATCAACAAAAATAAATATATATAATACTGTATTAATAATAAATTAAATTATAAACAGAAGTTGTTTTAAATTGTAAAGTTTTCCACCCTCTGGTAATTGGGTGGGATATGACATATTTAATAGTAAATGGATCGTGTGAATTATGAAGATGTTGTGTAACCCAGGTGAGCCCTAGTTGAGTAGATCTATGATGAACAAACAACTTTTCTTTCAAAGCCTTGCACATATGGGAGTACATGATCCAATGTGCCCTTCATATTTTTTAAAGATAGCAGGATGAGATTTGAAGGAGATTTAGCAACTATTTGTAGAAAATTGAATGCAGTATAGAGGCTTATTAATTTTTTGTGAATTATTTGAATAATAATAAACTTATTGTACACAGTGCTGAGATGCACTGCAACTTATCAGAAAAAGTGAGCAAAAGTGCATGTGCTGTGCATAGAATAATGCATGGGAAGTGAACCCTGAACGAGTCATTTGAAAATAGAGGGGTAGGGGATATCAAGTGTATTGTTGGCGAATTTTAGGAATCTTGGAAGTTTTGAAGGATGTCATTAATATGTGCAACAAACATCGGGGATCCAAGAATGGATCCCTTTGATACACCAAACGTCAACTCATAGAGTGAAGAATGTGGTCCTAGAACTGTGATTGCCTCTTTTTGCCCAAATACGACAGACTTCAACCAGTTATGAAGATCCTCTTTCACACCCATTGCAGACAGTTTTGCCATAAATCATTTGTGTGGCACAGAATTGAAGGCTTTAAGCAAAGTCAAGATAGATAACATCCATCCATGATCTGCCATCAATGATTCGGGTGGTGTCTTCAAGAAACTCAACGAGTTGGCCACGGCAGCTGGAGTTGAGGGTAAATCCAAATTGTGAGGGTTGAATAAGGCTGTGAGAGTTCCAGAAGTTTCAGACAGTTTTGGTTAACGCAGAACTCCATCAGTTTGGGGATGCAGCTAGTAAGACTGACTGGACAATAGTTGACAGGTGATGTGCAATCATTCTTTTTGAACAGAGGAATGAGGCTAGCAATTTTCCACTGCTCTTGGCTGACACAATTATTAAGGCAGAGTTGGAAGAAGAATGAAAGCTGGTGCAAAAGAAAGAACCTGCTGTGTTAGTATTAAATATATCTTTATGTTGATAGTTTTACACTGAATCCACCATAGGTTCTCTTGTTATCGTCTTCATCTAATACCAGTTTTCATGCTGACACGAAGAAGATGGTTTGACAAGATTTGACAAGCTGCAGTATGGAATGAAGTTCCAACATCAACTTTGGCATGGTTTCTGCAGTTGGATGTTTTTTGTCATGCCAACCACCTTATAAAATGTACAGGGTGCTTTTTTTCTTGGCACTGACACAAATGAAGGTCACTGAGTAACTTAAAAGACTCATCAATTGAGTGGATGCGTATCTGAGAGACGGTCAGTTGGTTCATGCCAGCAGTTGGAGGTCCAAGTCTAAAGTATGGTAGAGGTGTCTTGTTATAGTGAAGATAATGATGTTAGTGACAAGGTGCCAGAGTGTAATGTCAAGGTATAAGAGAGAATACAGGCAGAGGATCAGGAGTGAGGGTGATTAAGTTCATAATAGAAGAGAGTAACAGATGGCTGGAGATGAGGTGACCATAAAATATCCACAACGTTTTACATCTAGTTTTCCATCTTTGCATATGTTGGATGCAGGGCTGTGTAGTCAGAGTCATGGAGTCAGAAACAATTAACCCTTTAGTGTTCAGATTATTCTGGCAAAATGATGCTTGTTTATTTATATTGTGCTGAATTAATCATCCATCATCTTGTAGTTTAGAGATTTCAATTATGTAATTGTTTAGTTTTAAAATGACAGGGTAGATGTGAGAGGCCTTATCTGCTCAGTTTCAGTATAAAACTGGGGGAATATTTTGGCTGGATATGGCCGGTTTGAATGCGAAAGAGTTAAGGGATAGCTAGAGTCAGAGTCAGTAAAACTATACCAACTCCGATTCCAACTCATAATATCTTTATTCTTTAATGTAAACCAGTTATAATATAAAGGCCTACTCAAAGTGCTAACATATGCATATGCTTTATGAGGTATGTAGACAACAACCACTTAATTACATAAAGAGGAGTCAGAGGGGCAAATAGTAGAGGAGCTGGAGTCAAAGTTTTTTGTTTCAACTCCCCAGCCCTGGTTGGATGGGAATCTTCTTTAGCATTGCATCGACCATCACCACTTTACTTCTACTTGCTTTTCAGTCATCAATTTTTTGGTCCTCTTCCACTTGGATTGTCTGGCATGTCTTCCTTTATATTCATCATCATCTTTTAACCCTTTCAATACCAACCTGGCTGAAACCACTCCTGGCTCTGTAGTACAAATGTCTTGTTTTCATAAGTTCTGAATTAAAATCTTCCACAAAACCTTAATCATAATTTATGTTCCTAACACTAGCTTAACGATAACTAAGTTATTTTCCTAAATTCTTTGTTATATTTAAAATTAATTGAAAGAAACACAGAAAATCTCAACAGAAATATGGTAACAGAAAGGGTTAAAATATATAATAGAGAAACAATTCTTAACCCTTTCAACACCAACCCGGCTGAAGCCACCTCTGGCTCTGTAGTACAAATGTCTTGTTTTCATAAGTTTTGAATTAAAATCTTCCACCAAACCTTAGTCACCATTTATGTTCCTAACACCAACTGAATGATAACCTAGTTATTTTATTTAATTATTTGTTATATTTAAAATTAATTGAAAGAAACACAGAACATCTCAACAGAAATATGGTAACAGAAAGGGTTAATATCTGTTTTCCGTGCTGGTATGAGTTGGATAGTTTGACAGAATCCAGTGAGCCGTGGGGCTGCATTGGACTCTAGTGTCAGCTCTGGCTTTGTGGATGCTTTTCCTAAAACTATTCTGAGTTCAAGACCAATTTTGAACTCTTGAGAGTATTAGGAAAACCAACTTTGCCCTTCGTCCTTCCAGGGTTGATAAAATAAATACTAATCAAAAAATGGGGTCCCCCCAATTATCATTAATTGTCAGAATCATTAGAGCACCTGACAAAATGTGATGTGTAGTTTAGTAATGGTCCTTTACAATCCTTTGTTTAAATCCTGCCAAAGTCATTTTTAGCCTTTGTGGCGTCAATAAAATAAAGAATCAATCAAGTGCTAGAGTCAGTTTAATCAACAACCTACCATTCAAATTTCAAAGACTGTGTCTGTGTTGGAAACATTATTAATTTCAAATTTTGGCACAAGGCCAGCAATTTCATTAAAAGGAATAAGTTGATTGCATCATCCCCAGTGTTCATCGACCTCAAAAGGATGAAAGGCAAAGTTAACCTCAGCGGAATTTGAACTCAGAACATAAAGACAGATGAAATGCCACGAAGCACTTTGCTCAGTGTGCTAACAATTCTGCCAGCTTGCACCTTCCCATTACAAGATATTGGGTTCTACGTAAAATTGTCAAGTAATATATTCTTGTGCCAGTGGCACATAAAAAGCACCATCCAAACGTGGCTGATGCTAGTACCCCCTGACTGGCTCCTATGCTGGTGGCACGTAAAAAGCACCATCAGAACGTGGTCAATACCAGGCCCACCTGACTGGCTGGTGGCACGTAAAAAGCACCATCCAAATGCGGCCAATGCCAGTACCCACTGACTGGCTCCTGTGCCAGTGGTATATAAAAAGCACCCACTACACTCTCAGAGTGGTTGGTATTAGGAAAGGCATCCAGCTGTAGAAACACTGCTAGATCAGATTGGTACCTGCTAATCCTCAGTCAAACCATCCAACCCATGCCAGCATGGAAAACGGATGTTAAACGATGATGATGATAATGAAGGGTGTTTGATGAAATGAGATGCCGGATTGATCTAAATGCATGGGTCAACCAATGTGAGTGTTGTGCTTGTGTGTCTGATGTAAACAGTTTCATAAAAATAAAAATCTAGTCAACATGAAACAAAACATACTTCAGACAAACAACGTAATCTGAAAATCCCAGTGTAAACATTAACAGCTCAGTAGCTATGTATATCTTCGTCATCGTGTAATGTTCACTTTTCCATGCTTCATAGATCAAAGGGAATTTACTGTGGCAGGTTTTCTATGGACAGACATACTTTTTTCACAGGACATTTCGAATTGAATGACATTGCTTGTATGACAGTGGCAATCAGTTTACAACTATCACATGATGTCAAGCCAAGGACACACAAACAATACTCACGCTTTCACACACACACACTCTCACACACACACACTCTCATACACACACACTCCCATACATACACACACTCTCACACTCATACACACACATCATCATCATCATCATCATCGTTTAACGTCCGCTTTCCATGCTAGCATGGGTTGGACGGTTCAACTGGGGTCTGGGGAGCCCGAAGGCTGCACCAGGCCAGTCAGATCTGGCAGTGTTTCTACAGCTGGATGCCCTTCCTAACGCCAACCACTCCGAGAGTGTAGTGGGTGATTTTATGTGCCACCAACACAGGTGCCAGACGAGGCTGGCAGACGGCCACGCTCGGATGGTGTTTTTTATGTGCCACCGACACAGGTGCCAGACAAGGCTGGCGAACGGCCACGCTTGGATGGTGTTTTTTTATGTGCCACCAACACAGGTGCCAGATGAGGCTGGCGAACGGCCACGATCGGATGGTGTTTGTTACGTGCCCACAGCACGGAGGCCAGTCGATGCGGTACTGGCTACGGCCACGTTCGGATGGTTTTCTTATGTGCCACCGGCACTGGTACCACAAAGATACAAATTCCATTGATGTTCATCTATTTTGATTTGGTTTGATTTGATTTTCACTTGCCTCAACAGGTCTTCACAAGTGTCACAAGAAGGAAGGTATGCACAGGTGGACTGACTACGTCCCAGGTAGGGGCCATGGGTTATGGCCTCACTAGTCTTGCCGGGTCTTCTCACGCACAGCATACTTCCATAGGTCTCGGTCTCTAGTCATTTCCTTGGTGAGACCTAAAGTTCGAAGGCCGTGCTTCACCACCTCGTCCCAGATTTTCCTGGGTCTACCTCTTCCACAGGTTCCCTCAACTGCTAGGGTGTAGCACTTTTGCACACAACTATCTTCAGCCATTCTCGTCACATGACCATACCAGCGCAGCCATCTCTCTTGCACACCACAACTGATGCTTCTTAGGTTCAACTTTTCTCTCAAGGTACTTACACTCTGTCGATTATGAACACTGACATTACACATCCATCGGAGCATACTGGCTTCATTTCTTGCGAGCTTACGCATATCCTCAGCAGTCACGGCCCATGTTTCACTACCATGTAGCGTGGCTGTACATACACATGCATCATACAGTCTGCCTTTTACTTTGAGCGAGAGGCCTTTTGTCACCAGCAGGGGTAAGAGCTCTCTAAACTTTGCCCAGGCTATTCTTACTCTAGCCGTTACACTTTCAGCACACCCACACACATGCACAACTGGCTCTTTTTCAGTTTCCATCTACCAAATTCATTCATGAGATTTTGGTCAATTCAAGGTCTATCATAGAAGACATTGGCTCAAGTTGCCATTCAGTGGGACTGAATCCAAAACCTTGTGGTTGGAAAGTAAATTTCTTAACCAGGTGGCCATGTGTGTGTGTGAAGGCATAGTGGATAGGGTGTTGCATTCATCATCATAAAATTACGGTTCTAATTGCCAGTCATGCACAGTGGCATTGAAAGCAAGATTTCTATGCCGGAGCATTGTCCAAATGAAACAAGACCCTTTTCAGTAGTTTTTCTGGGCATTTGGGCTTGATAGTCTTTCGTAACTGTCTCACCAAGTTCGCCTGGTACTCTCCATTGATGGTATGACCCTTCTGGAGATAGTCAATAAACACAATGCCTTTTGCATCCCCAAAAACTGAGGCCATCAACTTCCCTGCAGATGAAATGATCTTGGCCTTCTTTGGAGCCGATGAGGAAGGGTGTTTCCACTGCATGGATTGTTTCTTTGTCTCTGGAAAACATTCCAAGGAAACCAGCATCAGCTTGGTCTGCCCCTAACAATGTCCGATTTTCCCATGATGTGATCAACCTGGTGTGCTTTTAACCAGGTGTCAGAAGCAGAAACTTTCATCATGTTGAGGTCATAGTGCAGAATATCCTCAATGCTCTCTCAGGGTATGCTAATAGCATTGACTATTTGATTTGTAGTTAATCACCTGTCATCTATCACAATGTGGTGATTACAATCAATGTTGTTCTCGTTGCTGGCAGGTGTAGGACATCCAAATGTTGGGGCATTTCCCCACCCCTAAATTCAGCTGCCCACTTTTGCAATGTTGATAGAACTGAAGCATCATCCCCTAATGTAACAACTATGTCATTGGGGGGGGGGGACTAAACCCTTTTTTTTTGTAGGTACCAGATAACACCATGATACTAAATTTTGTCCATTTTTAAGAGAAGTCACTAGTGGTTACTTTTGAAGTCTTTGAACAGATAGATGTTAATTTACCTGGAACAAAACAAGGCAGGTGTTAATAAGAAGACCTGAAATTAATCCATGCAAGATTTCACAGCTCTAGCATCACTCCTTCATAGTCAACCTATGAAGTTTTCAGCCCACCTCATAGATTTATCATGAATGGTTTTTCTAGCCTTAATTAGCTTATCTCTCTATATTCTGGGAATATTCTACTCTGGACTGCTTAATCTAATATGTCTTTTTTTTTTCTTTGTTGTTTTTAGAAATATAGCTTGTAATTTGCTTATCTCCCCTGTTTGAAAACTTAAGGACACAGAATGCCTGTATCATACAGACAAATAGAAACCGTGTTTCTCGGGGCTAAATAACAGTAACATTCTTCCCTTTCCTGAGGCTGCCCCATTAAGTTGGCAACAAGCCATCACTTTATCATACTGTTACTGCATTACTCTCTCTGAGAGATTTAGAAATGTAATATTTCTATTATTTATATATATATATATATATATATATAAAAGTTATTGTTAATAAAGGTCAGGGTGTGTTGCATTCCATTATTTAACAAATGAGAAAATTGCATTGTGAATACACAAACAACAAATAAAAAACTTATAAAGTAAATTGAGGGCACAACTGGATGGAAGACAGACACAGAAGGTCCCTAATTCATCATCAGTTATCAACCAGGTGGTATGACTCAGTTTTGCACCATTAATGAGTAATAACATCTGGTTGATAACTGGTGAAGAATTAGGGACCTTCTCTGTCTGTCTTCTGTCCATTTGTGCACTCAATTTACGTCACACATTTTCTATTTGTCATTTGTGTATTTACATTACAATTTTCATTTATATATATATATATATATATATATATATATAGGCGCAGGAGTGGCTGTGTGGTAAGTAGCTTGCTAACCAACCACATGGTTCCGGGTTCAGTCCCACTGCGTGGCATCTTGGGCAAGTGTCTTCTGCTATAGCCCCGGGCCGACCAATGTCTTGTGGGTGGATTTGGTAGATGGAAACTGAAAGAAGCCTGTCATATATATGTATGTGTGTGTATGTGTTTGTCCCCCTAGCATTGCTTGACAACCGATGCTAGTGTGTTTGCGTCCCTGTCACTTAGCGGTTCGGCAGGGGAGACCGATAGAATAAGTACTGGGCTTACAGGGAATGAGTTCCGGGGTCAACTTGCTCGACTGGGGGCGGTGCTCCAGCATGGCTGCAGTCAAGTGACTGAAACATGTAAAAAAGAGTATATATATATATATATATATACACACACACTTACACATGAACATACATGTATATTATGTGTGTGTGGGTGTGTGTGTGGGTGTGTGCATGTCCACCCTTGTCTTGACATCCCACATTAGTTATAAATGAATTGTTATCATGCAAACAAGTGGTGTCATTCATTTCTGATCTTCTGTGGAAATATATTTTGCCATAGGGAAAAAATACCTTGCGTAGAAACATGAGGGTTGGCAACAGGAAAAGCATCTGGAAAAGTGTACATTACAGCAATGATGATGATGATAATTATTATTATTATTATTGTTTCTTTTTTTTTAAGACATTAAACTGTGACATGGCTGCCTTTTCTAGCAGGTCAAGCAGACACCTAGAGATTTCCACAATGATTTTTTCAATGACCATGTGAATTCTTGTTAGCTGATACTTCTACTAAGTTGTATAGTACATTTTTTTTTTTTTTTTTTTTTTTACTTCATCCACCAATCCGATCATGGCCGTTGTCAGCCTCGCCTGGCACCTGTGCCGGTGGCACGTAAAAAGCACCCACTACACTCACGGAGTGGTTGGCGTTAGGAAGGGCATCCAGCTGTAGAAACACTGCCAGATCAGACTGGAGCCTGGTGCAGCCTTTCTGGCTTCCCAGATCCCCGGTCGAACCGTCCAACCCATGCTAGCATGGAAAGCGTACGTTAAACGATGTTGATGATGATGATATTTCTGGCTTCCAATAATCTCCATCTACCATTTCACTTATAAGACATCGGTTCAGCATGTGGCATTACTACCAGGGAACCCCTGCCTTCATTGCCAGACAGTGGAAATGAATCTCAAGTCATGTTGTCATGACACAAACTTCTGAACCACACAACCAGGAAAACCTAATTAAAAATAATGAAGCATTAGAAGATGAGTAATCAGTAAGGTTGTGACAAACACAGCATGCGAGATTTACAGATTTCACAGTGGCTTCATCGAAGACATTTGGATATTTATGAAAAATGTGGAATTGATAAGCTGATGGTCGTTTAAGATTGAGTTTCTTATCAAGGTCTCTTCTTTTGTTAGACAAAAGATATCTAGGAATTCATTATAGAATGTGTCAGCAGAGTAGCATTTGAGGGAGGTTTGGCTGCTATTTCTCATCACTCAAATGACTGCTAAGCAGGTCCATCATTAGCTTTCTCTCTCTATAGATGTGTATATGTCTATACCCATCTATATAAATGCATGTATTTATAGGCGCAGGAGTGGCTGTGTGGTAAGTAGCTTGCTAACCAACCACATGGTTCCGGTTCAGTCCCACTGCGTGGCATCTTGGGCAAGTGTCTTCTGCTATAGCCCCGGGCCGACCAATGCCTTGTGAGTGGATTTGGTAGACGGAAACTGAAAGAAGCCTGTCGTATATATGTATGTGTGTTTGTTTGTGTTTGTCCCCCTAGCATTGCTTGACAACCGATGCTGGTGTGTTTACGTCCCCGTAACTTAGCGGTTCGGCGTGGGAGACCGATAGAATAAGTACTGGGCTTACAAAGAATAAGTCCCGGGGTCGATTTGCTCGACTAAAGGCGGTGCTCCAGCATGGCCGCAGTCAAATGACTGAAACAAGTAAAAGAGTATATATATGTGAACTTGAGGTTAGTTAGAATATGTCTGTGACATATTTCAACTTCTAAATGCAAATTCATTGCAGCTACCATGGAGGAAACATTCTCTCTTACAGTAAAAAGGTGTAAAAGCACAACATCTGTACAGTGCTGCTCCCTATCAGATTCCTAGACACTGCATAAAGCTAGTAATGCAGACACATTTCCAAGCAAACACATTTCTCTCCTACAACATCACGATTCTCTCTCACACACTGTCTTGCAACACAAAATACCTCAAGTCATTGGTCCTCACAGCGCAAAACATCATCATCATCGTTTAACGTCTGTTTTCTGCGCTAGCATGGGTTGGACGGTTCGACCGGGGTCTGGGAAGCCAGGGGCTGCACCAGGCTCCAGTCTGATCTGGCAGTGTTTCTACAGCTGGATGCCCTTTCTAACACCAACCACTCCGCGAGTGTAGTGGGTGTTTTTTACGTGCCACCGGCACAGGTGCCAGGGGAGTCTGGCATTGGCCACGATCGGTTGGTGCTTTTAAAGGCGGTGCTGGCATCGGCCACGTTCGGATGGTGCTTTTTATGTGCCACCGGCACAGAAGCCAGTCGAGGCAGCGCTGGCATCGGCCACGTTCGGATGGTGCTATTTATGTGCCACCGGCACAGAAGCCAGTCGAGGCGGCACTGGCATCGGCCACGTTCGGATGGTGCTTTTTATGGTGCCACATTGGCAATTTTTTTCTTATCTGCTTCATAGCTTCCCTTCTGGCAGTCTAATAGAATTCCCTGCTACCACTGTTCTTCCAGTCCTTCCAAGCCTGTTCTTTTCTCTAATAGCCCTATCAACAACATTGTTCCACTACCATGTTATTTTGGGTCGAGAGGGGACTTTGCACCATCCACAGATCTGGTCAGTGGCCCTCAGCAGGTTGTCCTGTAGAAACCTCTAGTTGTCTTCCACATCGTGTGAACATCACAGTGTAGAGGATTTAAGCATATCATCATCATCATAATTTAACATCTATTCTCCATACTGGCATGAGTTGGACAGTTTGACTGGAGCTGGTAAGGCCAAGGGCTACACTAGATTCATTGTCTGTTCTGGCTTGGTTTCTATGGCTGGATGCCCTTCCTACACCAAAGAGTGTACTGGGTGCTTTTTATGTGGCACCAGCACCAGTATCAGTTCTGCTGTGGCGGATGGGTCTTCTTGAGTACAGCAAGGCACCAGATATTTTGGTCCTTTGTCATTTCTTTCGTAAGACTCAATGTCTTGAGATCGACCTTCAGTAATTTGTTCTATGTCTTTCTAGGTCTCCTCTTCCATAAGTTCCATCCGCTTTAAGCACTCAGCTCTTCTGTATACAACTGTCTTCATCCATCCACATCACATGACAAAACCAGTGCAGTCTTCTCTCTTGCACACTGCATCTAATTCCTCTTATGTCTAACTTTTCTCTTAAAAGACTATTGTTCTTTCACACACGTACATTGACATTGCCATCTAGTGGAACATATTAGCTTCATTTCTCTCTGGCCTT
>NC_043002.1:109048660-109066160 GCF_006345805.1 Octopus sinensis
AGGATGTTTGCTACTTTTCCTCACTTTGGCTAAAAGAACATTCTACAGATGAAATATTTTCTTTAGCAGGAAACTTAAATCCCAAATTAGCCTTAATTACTCTTTTACTTGTTTCAGTCATTTGACTGCGGCCATGCTGGAGCAACGTCTTTAGTCGAGCAAATCGATCCCAGGACTTATTCTTTGTAAGCCTAGTACTTATTCTATCGGGTACTTTTGTCGAACCGCTAAGTTACGAGGATGTAAACACACCTGCATCGGTTGTCAAGCGATGTTGGAGGGACAGACACACACATACATATATATACATATATACGATAGGCTTCTTTCAGTTTCCGTCTACCAAATCCACTCACAAAGCTTTGGTCGGCCCGGAGCTATAGTAGAAGACACTTGCCCAAGGTGCCACGCAGTGGGACTGAACCCAGAACCATGTGGTTGGTAAGCAAGCTACTTACCTCACAGCCACTCCTGCGATGTGATTTATATAAATACATTGTGTGTGTGTGTATATATATAATATATATAGATATATATATATATATATTATATATAATATATATATATATATATATATATATATTATATATATATACCGGAGTAAACATAAATGTGAAACAAGGTGGAAAAAAGAGTACTCAAATACCAGAGGTAGAATAATATGCTTTATTTGAAAGCAGCAGAAATTTAACAAAAGCGGTTTAACAGCTTTTGATAAATTTTTACTGCTTTTAAATAAAGTGTGTGTATATATATATAATATTATTATTATCATCATGTTTGAAAACGGAGATCTAACGGATACACACTCACACAGAAGTATATCTATAGGTTTCTCTGCTTTCATACTTAACAATATTTGATATTTTACGATATTTTGTGTAATATATTCATTGAAGAAATATCTCTTGAAAATACAATATTTTGAACCAGTGTATCTTTGATAAAAAAATATCCCTATAAGAGGTCTATATTATGACTATATATATATACAGGGTGTCCCCAAAAAATGTATACACATAGTGGTTCGGCAAAAGAGAACGATAGAATAAGTACTAGGCTTACAAAGAATAACAAATTTACAATTATTTAAGGTGTGTATACATTTTTTGGGGACACCCTGTATATATAAATAATATAATATATATATAATATAATATAATATATATATATATATATATTATATATATATATATTATATATATATAATATATATATATAATATATATATATATATACACGATTTACAAAAACGCATGTTATTTTAACTGTTTTGTCAGTAGTGTGTATATACAGACACGATTTGCAAAAACAAGTTATTTCAACTTAATAAGTGTAGTAAGCTGTTTTTTAACACAGTTCGTGGGTGTATATACAAAAATACAAAATTTATTTCAAGTCCAACTGACTCCCCCTTTTTGCACTCTACCTCTCTAAATAAGTAGCATCTCTCCCTCTCTCTCTCCCTATATATATATAATAGGGATAGTAAACCTATATTTATTTCTAGTGACCTAACTGTTTATTGTTTTCCTCCGGTTATTATTGTATTTATAATCCAGTCAGTAGCTGTTGTGGCAAGCTGCAGACTTTGGAGCCTAAAAATATCATCAGCCCTTAAAAAGCCAAAGTGGAAGCTTTTTGTCGTACAAAAGTCACTCGAGTAAACTACTACGAAACATTTTTTTTTTGGGCTTTCGGTAAAAAAAAAATATGATAAAACTTCTTAACTATTGAGAATATCTTAATTAAACATTTGAGATTGTATGTATATAGGGCATGTGTTTAACCTTGCAAAAGTTGTTTGTACTGATACATGCTAGCACCACGTGGGAGCTAATACTGTCCCCTTTCCATGAGCTTACCATGTGAGGAGGAGAGGGAGAGGTACAGGGAATGAGTAGTATTAATAGAAGTATTAATACAAATAATGTTAAAGTACCTAATAACGGAAAGCGTATGAAAATGTTAGGCCGAGGCTTTGCTACCTCCCTTAATACTGCTTTTACACGTACATAAACGTGTGTTTAGATGGATGAATAGTGTTAGTTTTATTAAAGACTAGCAGTAAGGCCGGCGTTGCTCGGGTTTGTAAGGGAAATAACTATATAAGCATTTTTAGAGAGTTATAGCCAAAAAGTAGCAAAAAAATGCATTAAAATGGAAAAAAAATTATGGTAAATTTGTTTAAAAATCGTTGACTCATCGCAGATATTTTTAGAGAGTTACTTCCCTTATATAATAGCGAAAAAATGCATTAAAATGGGAAAAAAATGATGGTAAATTTTATTTAAAATCGTAGACTCATCGTAGACGCGCGCTAATACCCAGAAGGGCTCGATATGAATCACGACTATAAGATACCCGGTTTTGGTTACACTGCACCGCAAAATGTAGGAGTAGTTAGGAATCTAAATCGTAGGAGACAGACACACAACTTCACTTTTATATATAAAGATGTACATTCCACAGACATATGTAAAACGTTTACACAAATTACAAATGTGTAAGTAATTATGAACATGTGTGTGTATGTGTATTAGAATTGATGGTTGTAGTGTGTTTTCCTGTTTGTTGAGACCAGACCTGGCCATCCCTAGTTAAATTGCAGGCCACTTTGATCACAGGTTTTTTTTTGAGGGCTGCTTGTATACTTTATGCACTAATATTCAAATAAATGATAGAATCGAGAATTTTTCATACTCTTCGTTTGTTTAGAATTATAAAAATTATAATCTATTTTGAAAAACACAATACTTCAAAAGAAGTATCAAGCGAACTGCAAGATAAACGCCTGCGGGCTGCATGCGGCCCGCGGGCATCAGGTTGGCCAGCCCTGGTCTAGACCCAGATATATTTATTTCTTTACTACCCACAAGGGGACAAACAAGGACAGACAAACGGATTAAGTCGATTATATCGACCCCAGTGCGTAACTGGTACTTAATTTATCGACCCCGAAAGGATGAAAGGCAAAGTCGACCTCGGCGGAATTTGAACTCGGAACGTAACGGCAGACGAAATATGGCTACGCCTTTCGCCCGACGTGCTAACGTGTCTGCCAGCTCGCCGCCTTATCTAGACCCAGATATATTATTGTGTTTCAGCTATGACCCCATAGTCTGTTATTTTCCGACACTGTCCATGGCTCTGTTAAGACTCGTTTTTTGTTTGTTTTTGTGTAACAAAAGTACAAGGAGTGGCTTTAAAAGAAGAAAAGAAAAGCTTTGTGCGTGTTTGTAAAAACCACTCCCTTTTATTTCTCAATGCCACCCATGTCAGGTTATCTGAGGTGATGCAATAAAGCTCTCGTTTTATTTGAAATGTCAGCCTAATACATTTGAGTAGGTCACTGCAGTCTTGTCACCATGTTCTAACGAACCCTTTCTACTTACTGCAGGAATTACTTGGGCAAACTGACTGACTGTGACTGACTCATCGTAAAGCATTTCACCCTCTCCTTCCCTACTGTCGAAATCCCTTAGAAATAGTCAGACATTTAAGTTAATGTTAGAGTATTCCATGAGGGAGCATCAACGTGCTGGTCACATTCCTTTTTGATTTCAACATACTATCTCTCTCATTCGTGGAGGAACACATTGTGCTTTCATTGTCGGCCCTGATAAGTCAGTATTTCTAGGATAACATTATCTCATGTACACTGCTTTTATTTATTTAAGATAGTAAGGTGTATGAGGAAGATTTGGCTCTTATCTCTAGCAAGTGGACCCACTTAGACAAGATACTGGTGTTTCTTTGAGAATTTTAAAATTTTATTTTTGCTTTTTGGTTACTTTAGTTATTTGTTGTTTAGTTCCAGGTCAGTCTTGATCCAGCATGCTTTGATCGAAAGCGTTCTAGACATGACCATCCTGTTTTGTTTGTCAAACTATTCTGTGTCTGGGACTACGTTTTTTTTTTTGTTTGTTTTAAAAGAGTAGCGTATATAGTTGCGAGCTGGCAGAAACGTTAGCACGCCAGGCGAAATGCGTAGCCGTATTTTTTCTGCCGCTACGTTCTGAGTTCAAATTCCGCCAAGGTCGACTTTGCCTTTCATCCTTTCGGGGTCGATAAATTAAGTACCAGTTACGCACTGGGGTCGATGTAATCGACTTAATCCCTTTGTCTGTCCTTGTTTGACCTCTCTGTAGTAAAGAAATAGATATATAGTTGCTATTTCTAGCAGGTCGAGCGACTACATTGGCTCGAGTTATTTTCAGAAACAACCAGCTTTTTTTGAAAAATGTATAAATAAATAGGGCAACAGTTAAGGTTTTTTTTGTTGGGTTTTTTTTTACTAATGATCAGTTGAAAAAGACGGTTGTCTTTGCACCCTGAGCAGTCCGACATGCCGCCTGCGTGGCAATTCTCTTACGCTGACTTCAAATCTAATTACAAGACCCATTCAGCAGCAGAAACCGTCTTGTGAGTAAAATATAACTGGCAGTTACTAGAATAGCTGCTTGTCTGCATCTTCCCCTTTGGTACAGCTTATAATTCAATGTATATACATACCCACTCTCTCTCTCTTTCTTACACACACACCACAGAATTTCAAGATGTATGGAATAGAGTAAAATAGAAAATGGTAAATAATTTCTCGTGAGCCAAGCTAGCTGTCCGGTTTCAATTCCCGGGTATGACCATGTCGCTAGTGTACCATTGGAAGCGATGCTGGTTAATTTTGTTTGTTGTTGTCTAGTACCAAATCAATTCCGATCGAGTAGACCTTTGATCAAAAAGCCTTCCATCCATGATCTCTCTTTTACTTGTTTCAGTCATTTGACTGCGGCCATGCTGGAGCACCGCCTTTAGTCGAGCAACTCGACCCCGGGACTTATTCTTTTGTAAGCCCAGTACTTATTCTATCGGTCCCTTTTTGCCGAACCGCTAAGTAACGGAGACATAAACACACCAGCATCGGTTGTCAAGCAATGCTAGGGGGACAAACACAGACACACAAACACACACATACATATATATATATATATATATATATAATATATATATATATATATATATATATATATATATATATATATATACGACGGGCTTCTTTCAGTTTTCGTCTACCAAATCCACTCACAAGGCTTTGGTCGGCCCGAGGCTATAGTAGAAGACACTTGCCCAAGGTGCCACACAGTGGGACTGAACCTGGAACTATGTGGTTGATAAACAAGGTACTTACCACAGAGCCACTCCTGCGCCTGTCTTTTTCTTTTTTTTTTTAGGCAATGGATTGCATGACTCATTGTGTATATTCTTGTCTTCTTAAAGCAGTAGAGTGTAATATGGAAAAAAACCTTGTCATTTCTTGCAAGTCGAGCGACCATGTAGAAAACCTTTCGTTGTAATAATTTCTTTTCATTTTCATTGCAGAGCAATGTCTGTGGTGGACGGCATTGTTCTTGTCTATCAATTCACATAGCAGTATAGCTAGGTAGATTGGCTAAGTGGATGACTAGGCAAGTTTACTGAGTAGGCTAGAAGGGCCATAAAAAACACTTCCTCGAAAAGTCCCATCCAACTCGTGTCAACGTGAAAAGCTAACGTAAAAACGGGAGTGGGGATCATGTTATAGATACCTATTGGTATTCACAAGTTGTAACAACTAAACATTTTAAAAATTACAGATTTATGTATCCAATTGAAAATTATTGTAGATTTTACAAATATGTTTACTTGTATATTTCCAGACCTGAGATCAGTGAAACTCTATATTTAAGTAAAAGCTAAGTAGATCTCTAAATCTCGATTGACCAGCAGTTCTTGTAGATTTTAGAGTAGGATTTTATGATTTTGAAAGTTATGTTCTTTTATTGCATTCCAGAGAAATGATGTTCTGTCTAAAGGAGCAGTATCGCTACAATGTAATAGTCCTTTCCAATATAAGCACAAGGTCTGAAATTTTGGTGGGACTGTGCTAGTCCAGTGCTTCTCAAACAATCCAATGTGGTGTACCGACAGTTTTTTTTTTCCAATGTGTCAGGGAACAATAATATTTCTTAGTAATATTAATTTATACCGGAAACAATATACATAATGAATGTAATAAAAGTTGCCTTTTTTTTATCTTATATTTATTTTGTAAACAATATTACATACAATATTACATAAGCATTTTATAATGTTTCTGTCTTTTCTGGAAACTCGCCGCGTACTGGCAGCTGGGAAGCCAGGAGGCTGCACCAGGCCCCAATATGATCTGGCAATGTTTCTACGGCTGGATGCCCTTCCTAACGCCAACCACTCCGAGAGTGTAGTGGGTATTTTTTACATGCCACCAGCACAGGGGCCTGAGGAGCTGGCATCAACCACGATCAGATGGTGCTTTTTATGTGCCACTAGCATGGAAGAAGCCAGTCAAAGCAGAACTGGTATCGGCCACATTTGGATGGTGCTTCTTATGTGCAACCAGCACAGGGCTCACAACTACAATTTCCATTTAATTTTGGTTTTGATATTGCTGATGCTGATGTACTTGATTCAATAGGTCTCCTCATGCACGTGTGTGTCTTTGTCTTCACTACATGTGATAGTTGCTAACAAGTATCACTGTCACATAATCCATGTCCTTCCACCATTGCCACCAGTCTTCCATGAAAACATGTCCCAATTTGTCTACTCAAACCACAATCTTACTTAATCCATTGTCTCTTTCCACTTTTTGACCTTCAGTCATTCCCTTCCACCCAGCCACTCACCTCTCCCTCTCTATTTACTTTCAACTTCTGTCAGTCATTTTTATCTTTCGTTCTTCGCTCTCTGATATATTTTCAACGACTTTTTCATGCATCTCATTTACCATAGGATCTTTACTCACAACTACTACCTTCACCTTATCTCTATCTACATTTTTATCTCACTATTGCATCCATCACCACTATCGTCTTTTTGAATTTTTTATTCCTTTATTGTTAGGCGTAGCTGTGTGGTAAGAAGCTTACTTACCAACCACACTGCTCCGGGTTCAGTCCCTCTGTGTGGCATCTTGGGCGAGTGTCTTCTACTATAGCCTCGGGCCAACTAAAAGCCTTGTGAGTGGATTTTGTTGATCGAAACTGAAAGAAGCTTGTTGTATATATATATGTGTGTGTGTATTTGTCGCTTCACCATCGCTTGACAACCAATGTTGGTGTGTTTACGTCTCCATAACCTAGCAGTTCTGCAAAAAGTACCGATAGAATAAGTACCAGGCTTACAAAGAATAAGTCCTGGGGTTGATTAGTTTGACTAAAGGCAGTGCTCCAGCATGGCCATGGTCAAATGGCTGAAACAAATTTTTAAAAACAGAATTGTTAGCATTGCCAGACAAAACACTTTGGAGCCATTCTAGCTTCATATTCTGCAAATACCACCATGACTGACTTTACCATTCTTCCTTTCTGGATATAATAAAATCTGTACCAGGTGAGCACTGGGGTTAATTTAATCAACTAGCTCACACTCCCTTTGAATTTCAGGCTTCGTTCCTGTCACAGAAAGAATTATTATTATTATTATTATTATTGAGTGAGAGAGCAGTGCATGCCATCAAAGTGACACTGGGGTAAAATATACGAAGCCCAGTATACACATCATGACTACCTGTCTGATAAAGGTACACCAAGCACACACATCACAACCATATGTGCGCAACATGGTGATCCCATATCAAGATAAACAGTACATGACCTTGCAGGTAGGGCTCAGTTAGAATTTTCTTCAAGTTGAGTAGCCCACTCAAAAGGTCTCTGAATAAGGTTTGTTAAGGATTTGAATGAAAGTCCCATGTTTCCAGTGGTGAATTATTCAAACCCCAAAGAATCCCTCTCAACACATGGCTATGAAGCTCCCCCATTACTTCTGCTTGTGATCAGAGATGCACATATCGTCAGCCACCAAGGGACATACTCAACTGTTTATGGTCAAACAACTGACAAGCAAATCTGTGGTATTGAGCAGAATATTTGCTGTTGCCCATCTTTTATACCAAAGCCATGAGAGCCTCTGCCTGGTACTGCAGCCATACACAATCCCATCCACCTCCTCCATTCAAAAGGTCCCTGAATGATGTGCAGCTGTCGTTGACCCTGTGTGGAGAATCAGGAGTTAGAAACGACCTTACCCATTTTGGGTTGGAATTATTAAGTTGGAATTTTGTCAGCAGCTGTCATAGTAACCCTTTGCATTTGCTTTAATTATTGCATGTTTTGTGCTGTAATCTCTGTTCAGAATTTCAAAATGCCATCTGCCATCCCTGCAGGTAATAAAGAAATGAGAAAACACAGAAAGTGATGTTTGTCGGAAAACCTCCATGGTTCTGGGTTCAGTCGCACTGCGTGGCATCTTGGGCAAGTGTCTTCTGCTATAGCCCCGGGCCGACCAATGCCTTGTAAGTGGATTTGGTAGACGGAAACTGAAAGATGCCTGTCATATATATGTGTGTGTGTTTGTGTGTCTGTGTTTGTCCCCCTAGCATTGCTTGACAACCGATGCTGGTGTGTTTACGTTCCCGTCACTTAGCGGTTCGGCAAAAGAGACTGATAGAATAAGTACTGGGCTTACAAAGAATAAGTCCTGTGGTCGATTTGATCGACTGAAGGCAGTGCTCCAGCATGGCCGCAGTCAAAATGACTGAAACAAGTAAAAGAGTAAAAAGAGAGCAACATAAACGTGAAGTGTTTGACTGAAGAATTAAGCGTTGGACCACCCACTTGTGCAGTCTTAACAAACAGAAGGAGGAACTATTGAGGTTCTGTGATTGACTGAAGCTAATGAAAAATAGGAAAATATGTTGCATAGAGTGGAAAAAACTCTTCCTCTTGTGTTGATAGAAATCAATCAGTCTGTTTAGTGGAGGATGAGAATAAGATGCTTTGAATACCGAACAAGCAATCATGACAGTGAATACAATTAAAGAGAAAAACTGTTATGACAAAAATCTTTGTCATCTTTACTGACTTATGACTAACATCTCTTTATGATACGTTATTTACATTTGACGGATATTTGTCCTCATCTTGCTTGTTGTTAGCACAACGTTTCGGCTGATATACTCTCCAGCCTTCATCAGGTGTCTTGGGGGAAATTTCGAACCAGGTTTCTCATTCCTAATGTATTTTTTAAATATAGAACTGTATCTCTTTATGACGTTGTTCGGGGTAGTCAGAGTGTGTTAGTATAAAAGGGGTGTTTTACAGTGTTATATTTTGGCTCTAAGTCAACCCCTTCTCAACTGGTCCACATTCAAAACCACTCTAGTCAACACTACATGAATATGAAGAAGCTGCCCTCATTACCATATTGTCAAGATACTTGGAATAATGACAGCTGTTCATACTCTGGTATAGTTCACCATATTTCTGAGCAAACATGTTCACTAGACAGAATAGTTTGTCTTGTTTTAATAGATAAATAATGATGGTTTTAAATTAATTTCATGTCACTATGTTGCCATCCATAATACATCCACAATGTCATTGTTTATCACAATGGGCTCCATAGAGAAATAATCTGTTTAACAGTCCTCCATCATGTGTCTTTGTTGCTGATGGGTTACATTAAAGAAGAGAGAGAGAGAAATAAAATGTTAGTTCACCATGTGAAACTGTGTGTTCCATAGTTATATAAGTGGAGAAATTATCCAACAACCTCTGGTGTGTCTTCGTAGCCTGTGGGCCTTGTCATGATATAGAGCAGTAGTTCCCAACCTTTTCACTACCAAGGACTCCTTTTTATTTAAATGAGTTTTCCTATGGACTCCTTTTAATATGCTAATCCTTATATATATCATCATCATCATTTAATGTCCGTTTTCCATGCTAGCAAGGGTTGGATGGCTTGACTGAGGTCTGAAGAGCCTGTAGGCTGCACCAGGCTCCAATCAGATTCGGCAGTGTTTCTACAGCTGGATGCCCTTCCTAACACCAACCACTCCGAGAGTGTAGTGGGTGCCTTTTACGTGCCACGTACGGATAGTGCTTTTTACATGTTGCTGGCATGGGAGCCAGTCAGAGGGAACTGACATCAGCCATATTTGGATGGTGTTTTTTATGTGCCGCTGGCATGGAAGACGGTCCTGGCATCGGCCACGTTCAGATAGAGCTTTTTACATGCCACCAACACGGGAGCCAGTCAGGAGACACTAGCATCAGCCATATTTGGATGGTGTTTTTATGTGCCACTGGCATGGAAGATGGTCCTGGCATTGATCACGTTCAGATAGTGCTTTTTTACATGCCACCGGCAAGGGAGCCAGTCAGGGAGTATTGGCATGTTCAATATATATATATGAAATTTTGAAAGTCCTGGGATTGATTTAGTCAACTAAAACTCTTCAAGGCATTGCTCCGGCATGGTCACTGTCAGATGACTGAGGCAAGTAAAAAGATTAAAGAGTTTATACACAATAATCATCACTTAACATCCCTTTTCTTTGGAGGTTTGGGTTGGGCAGTTTGATAGGGTCCAACAAGCTACAGGACTGCATCAATCTGCAATGTTTTTTCTTTGACACGGTTTCTATGACTGGATGCCCTTCCTAATGCCAACTACTTTACAGAATGTACTGGGTGCTTTTTATGTGGCACCAGCTCAAGTGAGGTCACCCAGTAACTTGCAAGACCAGAAAAGGCCCTTTACCTGAGTGGGAGTGTATTTGAGAGAGAAAAGAAGTTGCTTTATGCCTGGTGTTGAAGGGCTAAAATATGATGGGGGTGAGGGACAAGAACAGATAGCTTGTTATGGCTACCCAGTATTATATAAGGGTGGGTGGTAGTAACTGAAAAGAAAATAAAGATGGTGATGATGAAGTTGGTGGAGCACACTTTCAAGGTACAAAAAATGTGTATGTGTGTGTAATGTACACACACACAAATATATATATATACATGCACACACATGTATATTTATCTCACATTTGTGCGTGTATGTTCTGCTGTTTCATATTATAACATTTACAAGCAATGTTATTGTATTACACCTAAGTAATTTTAGCTTTTACCATCTGCAATTCCTAGCTTATGGAATAAATAAAGATGATACAATGTAAATTTGTAACTGGAATTCAGAGAACTAATAATCTGTTTGAAATTCCTGGTAGAAGTTGTGTTAAAAGGCCGGAATGGTGGTGGTGGTGAGTGGCAGGTGCTACATTTGAGGAGTATTTTACAAGTTTCTTTATTCTGTTGGTACATAACATTCTTCTCTTGAACTATAGTATTTGTATAACTTCCTCTCTCATAAACCAAGTCAGTTGTCTTTTCAATATATTATTCTATTATGAAGGCGGCGAGCTGGCAGAAACGGTAGCACGCCGGGCGAAATGCGTAGCCGTATTTCATCTGCCGTTACGTTCTGAGTTCAAATCCGCCGAGGTCGACTTTGCCTTTCATCCTTTCGGGGTCGATAAATTAAGTACCAGTTACGCACTGGGGCCGATGGAATTGACTTAATCGCTTTGTCTGTCCTTGTTTGTCCCCTCTGTGTTTAGCCCCTTGTGGGTAGTAAAGAAATAAATATATTATTCTATTATTCTCTTTCCGATTTCAGCCTGTGGCTGTAGCTATGCTGGGGCACCAGTATGATGAACGTTTTGTTAATCACTCAGATTGTCTGGGAGGAGGATAAGGTTAGGTTTTGCAGTACTGAATGAGGTCCACCCCTTTTTTTTTTTTTTTCTATTTGAAGCTGGATTGTGCACCATGACATACGCAGACCCTGTGAGACTGGTAAGATTGGTGTGGTTGATGGTCAGCTTAAAATTGAAGTAGGTGAAATATGGATGGGATATCCAGTAAGGATACATTTTCTGCAGTTGATGCAGGGATACCTATTTTATTGACCTAAAAAAAAATGAAAGCAAAGTTGACCTCACAAGAATTTGAATTCAGAATGTAAAGATGGCTGAAGTGTTGCTAAGCAGTTTGCCCAACAGGCTGACAATTCCACCAGCTGGCCACTTTAAACATCAATGTCATAATGAGAAAGTCATTCAGTCATATTGCTAAATCCCTCCAAAATCCTTGATTAATTTATTGTAAAATGATTTACAAGTTATTATCCTTAGGTTTTTATTACCATGCTAAAACATAAACTATTGTTTGTAGATTATTGATTATATAGACTTAAACTGGATTATACAGTTCTGTATTTAAGAGATGAGGAATTATATACATCATTTACATTTGACTGATATTTGTCCTCATCTTGTTTGTTGTTAACATAACGTTTCGGCTGGTACACCCTCCAGTAAACTGGAACCCAACCTTGCTGTTACATGTTATTCTGTATGCCTCATTTTTTGGTATTTTCAAACAGATTTAGTAGTTTGTGAATGACTGAATAATTTATACAGTTTTGATAGCAGCTCACTTAAAGGATATTCTACCAGTGTTTTTGAAGGATCACAGTGGATCTTTGCTCATTTGTCTCTGTTGTATTGCCAAATACTGACCCTCTTGCCCACAATACCCAGTTGTCTCTTGATCATCTTTTCCATTCACTACCATCCAAACGTGGCTGATACCAGTGCCGCTTGACTGGCTCCTGTGCTGGTGGCACATAAAAAGCACCCACTACACACTCTGAGCGGTTGGCATTAGGAAGAGCATCCAGCTGTAGAAACATTGCCAGATCAGATTGTAGCCTGGTGCAGCCTCCTGGCTTGCCAGTCCTCAGTCAAACTGTCCAACTCATGCCAACTGGGAAAGCGGACGTTAAACGATGGTGATGGTGATGATGATGATATACTCTGCTACTGATAAACTAAGACAAAAATATTAGATCTGTCCATACTTAATCCTACTACCCACTACACTCTGTAAAGTAATTGGCAAATGAATGGACAACATAAGGTTGAGAGAAGTCTTTAGATCTATTGCTGTTGAGGACATGACAACCTTTTGAGTGTTGGTGCTACAGGAAACTGTATCCTGTCAAAGAAATCATGTTGGCATGAAAAATGTAATGAGTAACACATGGTACTTCAACCTGTCTTATCAATGCCAGCATGAAGCAGGCATAAAAATGTGTGTGTACGTACATACATGTATGTGTATATATATTAATGTTTGTTTTTATGTTCAGTCATAATTAAAACAATTTTGCATTCATCTGAAGGGTTAATCCATACTTTTGTAGATTAACAAATTTATTATTCTTTTAACAACAATAGTATTGAGAGACTTCAAAGTTTCGGCCAGCTAAGCCTTCATAGGATTATCTGGTGATTGCTTCACTAGCCAAAACTCTGAAGTCACTGTCATCATCATCATCACCATTGTCCTTTAATGTCCGTTTCCCATACTGGCATGAGTTTTTATGTGTCACCAGCATGAGGGCCAGTCAGGTGGCACTGGCAATGACCACACTTGAATGGTGCTGTTTACGTGCCACCAGCACATATATATATATATATATATATGTTATCTTTTATTCTTTTATTTGTTTCAGTCATTTGACTGTGGCAATGCTGGAGCACCGCCTTTAGTCAAACAAATCAACCCCAAAGCTTATTCTTTGTAAACCTAGTATTTATTCTGTCGGTCTCTTTTGCCGAACCGCTATGTTACGGGGACATAAACACATCAGTATCAGTTGTCAGGCAATGATGAGGGACAAAGATACACACACACATATATATATACGATGGGCTTCTTTCAGTTTCCATCTACCAAATCCACTCACAAGGCTTTGATCAGCCCAAGACTATAGTAGAAGACATTGCTCAAGTTACCACGCAGTGGGACTGAACCCAGAACCATGTGGTTGAGAAGCAAGCTACTTTACCAGATATATACATATATATATCTATATATGTATATATGTGTGTGCATATATATATTATATATGTATAAAAATACATTTATATATGTATGTGTGTATATATATATGTAAGAGAACAAAGTGTACATACGCCACTATATATATCTCTTATTATAAAAGGCAGATTTTATCTGCCTCCCTTTGGGAGTTATACAAATCTACAATATAGGATTTCTTCAATTACAATTTACCTAGCAATTTTAAGAGTACAATGCATCGCGTCATGCCAGGTCCAGTTTTTAAAATTTAAACTCCAATTAAGCAAAATTTACAGAAAACTCACATTCTGGTGTGTGTGTCAAATGCTTTTCTTAGTCTGGTTTACACCACACGCAAACGCACACACACACAAAGGGAGCGAATTGTTTCACTGACGCTATCACCCTTCTCCTCCTTTGTCTTTGCAAGTTGGCAGCTATTAAAGTGAAAACAGTGAATCCGACGCGATAAGAAAAACGAATTGGTACCTGAATGGAGTGAAAATTTAAAAACTGTTTCTTTCGGTGAGTTTTCTGAAGAAACTGGACCAAGCCACAGACTTTCCCAGAAGAGTAAAGCCTTAGACTATTTCTATTTACTTTTTCGAATGAGCCTATTTGAAATCATTACGCTAAACGTAAACAAACCGAAAGAAAGGATAGTTTGTTATTTCCCACAATCTTAAATGAAATTAAGGCCTATTTTGCCATAAATATTATTATGGGTATCAGAAAGTTACCCAGAATAACAAATTCTATTGTAAAATTTTGTTGTATACCCAATTGAATATTAGCTAATAACCCATTTTCTATAGCGATGTTTGAACAAAATTTTAATAATTTTACAGAAAGTTACCCAGAATAACAAATTCTATCGTAAAATTTTGTTGTATACCCAATTGAATATTAGCTAATAACCATTTTCTATAGCGATGTTTGAACAAAATTTTAATAATTTTACAGAAAGTTACCCAGAATAACAAACGAGCCCTTCTGGGTATTAGCGCGCGTCTACGATGAGTCTACGATTTAAAAAAAAATTACCATCATATTTTTCCATTTTAATGCATTTTTTTCGCTTTTATATAAGGGAAGTAACTCTCTAAAAATATCTACGATGTGTCAACGATTTAAAGAAAAATTTACCTTAATTTTTTTTCAATTTTTAATGCATTTTTTGCTACTTTTTGGCTATAACTCTCTAAAAATGCTTATATAGTTATTTCCCTTACAACCCGAGCAACGCCGGGCGATACTGCTAGTGTATATATATATATATATATATAAAATACAAAATGGGACAAGAACGCAAAACATCCGGACCAACTAGGTGATACAAAAAGGGACAACAAAACATCCAGATAGACGATACAAAAAAAAAACAAGGACGGGTCATTCGAAGCTTTCTATTTTATATATATATATAAGTGGAGGCGCAATGGCCTAGTGGTTATGGCAGCAGACTCGCGGTCGCAGGATCGCGGTTTCGATTCCCAGACCAGGCGTTGTGAGTGTTTATTGAGCGAAAACACCTAAAAGCTCCACGAGGCTCCGGCAGGGGGTGGTGATCCCTGCTGTACTCTTTCACCACTCTTTCTTCTGTCGGCCTGCTCGCTTAGCCAGCGGGGTGGCGTCATTCAAAGGCTAAAACAATGCGAACGCATTGTAACCAGTGATGTGTAACTACATCTGATGGTCTGGTCGGTCACGTGATATATATATAAACAAAAAAAAGAGATGGAAGAGGTAGCCAAGTGTTACAACTGCTTCAAAAGCATTACAAATGTCCTGTTGCTGTCTGGTATACTTTTTTCTTCAGGTACAGACAACTGTTTAATTAAAAACAGTCTACCATAATCAATTAATCAGTCATATGTACCTGATGAGAGATTACACTGGTTAGCTGCAAAACAATTGTATTACTCAAATACCTCTACTATCACTTTTATTTCTAGATTTGATTATCATGTTATAAGCAATTGAGGTGCAATGGCCCAGTGGTTTGGGCAGTGGACTCGCAGTCGTAGGATCGCGGTTTTGATTCCCAGACCAGGCATTGTGAATATTTATTGAGCGTAAACACCTAAAGCTCCACGAGGCTCCGGCAGGGAGTGGTGGTGAACCCTGCTGTACTCTTTCACCACAACTTTCTCTCACTCTTACTTCCTGTTTCTGTTGTACCCGTATTTCAAAGGGCCAGCCTTGTCACACACTGTGTCACACTGAATCTCCCCAAGAAGTATGTCAAGGGTACACGTATCTGTGGAGTGCATGTTAATTTCACAGACATGCTGTTCCATTGATCAGATCAACTGGAGTGCCACGATATAAGCACTGTTTGTTGATTTTGAAATGGAATTGTATAACAGCTGTCATCTTATTGGAATTTTCTGTCTAATCTCAATATGGGACAAACTGTATCTGATGCATTGATTAATAAATTTTATCGATTAATTATCAAGTCATTTGTATTTTCAAGTCACTGTATTATCAAGTCATTGTATTTTCTATTCTGGCTTCCCAGATCCCCGGTCGAACCGTCCAACCCATGCTAGCATGGAGAACGGACGTTAAACGATGATGACGATATGATGATTCAAGCCATCTTTATGCGAAAGAGTAAACAATTGTGTTACTATAACCACTTGACTGATCCTACATTATTTTTTTATTTTTTTTTTTTTTAAGGCAGCAAGCTAGCAGAATTGTTAGCATACCAGGCAAAATGCTTTGTGACATTGCATCTGTCTTTACGTTCTGAGTTTAAATTCCACCAAGGTTGACTTTGCCTTTCATCCTTTCAGGGTCAATGAATTAAGTACCAGTGAAACACTGGGGTCAATGTAATCGGCTAGTCCCCCTCCCAAATTTCAGGCCTTGTTCCCATAGCAGAAATAATAATTATTAGTAATTTTTATACACACGTACAAATATCTGATGACGATAATCATTCAACAGGCTTCTGTGCAGTTTCTGTTTACCAAGTTCCATAGCCAAAAGCCAAAGTAGAAGAAAAGCGCTTGTGCAAGGTGTTGCACAGTGGAACCAAAACCAGAACCACATCTCCAAAGCTGACCTCTTAACTACAGAACCAAACCTGAACTCTTAAATATGTTTTACATGTTATTTGGATATTTACCTAATTGTGTGTAGAGACAACTGATGGTAAAGAGGGAGAATAAGCAAGAGTAGCAGAAGTCAACAGCAAAATTCTTTCTTTCACTCCTTCATACTTGTTGTTCACACTACTAACTTCAAGAAGGGAAGGCTCTACATGGTTCCTTACTCAACCTGCTAAACAGAGCAGCCAAAACTCCTTCAATATAAATAACACTAAATCCTTTTTTAAAAAAACCTTGCATTAAAGAATATATATCTTTTTATATTTTACTTTTTTTGTTCATTAGACTGTGGCCATGCTGGGGCACAGCCTTGAAGAATTATTAGATGAATAAACCAATCCCAGTACATTTTTTTAAAGCCTGGTACTTATTCTGTCAGTCTCTATTCCTGAATCGCTAAGTAACAGGGACATAAACATGCCAACACCAGTTGTTAAATAGTGGAGATGGGGGATATGCATGCATAGATATATACAAGATGGGCTTCTTTTCAGTTTCTGTCTACCAAATCCTCTCACAAGGCTTTGGTTGGCCCAAGGCTATAGTAGAGGACACTTGCCCAGAACCATGTGGTTGGGAACCAAACTTTTGTGC
>NC_043002.1:109071160-109078347 GCF_006345805.1 Octopus sinensis
GCAGATTTTCTATGGCCAACCCTTGTCTGTTTCCAAGCAAGGTAATGTTCCCCCATGGCCAAACATGTTCTTGCAGAAATTAATGTCACTGCTTGTCTGATAATGCTCCTTGTTTATAACAGTCACTCAGTGTCAAGACTGGAGAGTCTAACACACACATGCATATACATACACACACACACACATACTGATGCATACATAATATATATCATCATCATCGTTACCATTTAATGTCTGTTCTCCATGCTCACATGGGTTGGCAGATCTGGCGAGCCAGAGGGCTATGCCAGGTTCCAGTTGTCTCTTTTGGCAATGGTTTCTGTGGCTGGATTCCCTTCCTAATGCCAACATGTACATATGTTGGTATTTTGGCCAGCCTTTTGTAGAAGACACTTTCCCTTGGTGCCATGCAGTGGAACTGAACCTAAAACTAGTCCATTCCAAACAGAAATACCTTGTAGTATTTTGCCCACATTAGACAAACCTCCCTAACACTAGCTTAATGGTAACTGAGTTATTTTACTAAATTCTTTGTTATATTTAAAGTAATTGAAAGAAACACAGAGCAGCTCAAAATAAATACAGTAACAAAAGCGTTAAAATATGGTTGACAGTGTCTTTAGCAAAATAAGTCAAGTAAGTGCAAGGAGCAACTTAGTCAAAGTTCCTTCCTTGAATTTAGAATTGGTATTTCTTTGGTTTTGTGGAGGCATGTAGCCTAGTGATTAGGATGTTAGACTCATGATCGTAAGATTGTAGTTTCAATTCCTTGACCAGGCAATATGTTGCATTTTGAGCAAAACACTTCATTTCACATTGCTCCAGTCCACTAAGCTGGCAAAAATAAGTAATCCTCTGGTGGACCAGCATCTTGTCCCAGGGGTAAATATATATATATATATATATCCATTGCCCATCATTTTAAATCCAGGCTTTGTCCCCGTTAATAGGGGTGGCGAGATCTACCTCTGTGCCATAGCAACCATCCTCACACCATTTAACCATCTTGCCCAGTTTGGGGCATCCTCCCTTCTCAAGCCAACCCTCCCAATCTCCTCCTCCACTTTTTCCTCGATCTACCTTGCTTTCTTGGTCCATTTATCTCAAACTCTAGCACCCTCTTCAGAACATGCTCCTCATCTCTCCTCAACACATGCCCATACCACCACACTCCATTTGCCCTTGCCAGCCGTTCCACCGATTCCTCCAACCCCAGCATCCCCATCAAGTCCTCAGTCCTCCTCTTATCAAACAGCCTCACACCACACATCTCTCTCACCATTGCTCTCTCAGTCCTTCTCAAAATTGCCATCTCTCTCCCCCTCAGACACCATGTCTCACTCCCATACAGCACTGCTGCTCTCACACAACTCCTATAGACCTTTCCTTTCATCTTCAATGAGAACCTTTTCCCATATAATAATGCTCCACATTCCCTGAACTTCACCCAGCCACTCTTGCTGTCACACCTGCTTCACATCCATCCTGTCTCCCAAATATCAAAACCCACTCATCGTCTCCACCTCATCACATAGTGTTTCCACTGACTTCACCAGCCCTCCAGCTCTTTTCTCACATCTTCCACAAACAAACTTTCTTGCCAGTCTTGCCAGTCACCATCTTCATTTCCATACATCTACCATGAGTAATAGCGATGGATAAATATATATATGTCATAGAAACCAGGAAACTGGCTCTTATGTGTCCATAGGGCTCGGTTTTACTAGTAACATTTTAGTTGTCTTTGTTCATTCTAATAATGCAATTTTATAGATAATAAAAGAAACTATTTGAGAGTATTTTGCTAATAAATATTCACTTGTCTCTTTTTCTGTTTCAGGTGGGTCGTACAGTTTCCGAGTCTGACACAACGGACACCGAGCCATCGACATATCCAAGTATAGAAGTTGTACATCATAAAAGGCTTCCACATTTACAAGGAATTCTGAAACAGTACTCGAAGACTATGTCTGAATCTAGTGATGAAAACGTTACGTTGTCTGCATCCCCCGATACTTCCTCAGTGGACAGTCCCTTTACGACTGTCAAGAAATCGGTTTCATTTAACGAACGTATCGACCAAGCTATGTTCAAAACCAATTCCACGGTCTCCAGTATGCGTAGTATGTTGAAGAGTAAACGAAAACGAAACCGACAACGTGAAGAACGCAGAAAGAACGGTCGGCGCCGACGGCGACAAAGTAGTGCGGAGAGCAGTGAAGGAGAAGAGACTAAGAAGAAAGGTACAGGGGAACATGGCAGTAAATCTCAGTCCAAAACACATGAAGGCAAAAATAATAAAAAGAAATCCACTTCATTTGCCCGAAGTGGAACCAAGCAGGAAGGTGGCGCCAGCAGTAGCACTGTGGATGAAACAGATGAAACGAGTAATACTGAGGCCTCTGACCATGATACAGACTCTGGTTATGATCAGAATGGCCAACCTATGCCTGACCCTTCACAAACTGAGCCTTCCTCTCAGTCTGAGAACAATAACTACAACTTCCGCTCCCGTAAAAATCCAGCCTCCAAATCGAAACGAAACGGTAGCAAGAGATCGAAAAACTGTGCCTCACTCGAGGTTATGGAAACTAGCAGTAGCTGCAATAACAGCAAACTTACGGAAACAGAGAAAAGTCGTTTGGATAATTTAATGACAGCAGCTGTAAGTAATACCCTTCTGCCAGAACTTGATGACCCTGAAGTCCCAGAATCTCCTGATGTTGACTCTAATGAAGTAGCCACAGCACAAGTTGACCAAACACTGACACAAATGGCTGCTCTTTCCATTACTAACGACCCCAATAATAATAATACTTCAGAGCACCACACTTCAAATGGACAAAGCTTAGATACAGCCTTGTCTTCTTCCAGTTTCACCAAAGAGACAGAGGTCGATGTAACGGCGCCAACAACAGTTAGAAGTGAGGGTGAGGGAGATAAGTTCGATTTTGATAAGTCGATATCAAAAGGGAACTCTGATGGGGATAAATGTAAAGATTTAAAAATCAACGGTAAAGTTGTTGAAGTTGATGAAAATGTCGCAGATAAAAATTCTTCCAAAGAAAACGGCCACTGTATAGATACTTCCAATCTGAAGGACAATTCCGACAGCAAGAGCAAAGAGAGTTGTACAGTTAATTCTTCAGATATTTACAAAGTGGATTCAATGCTTAGTTGGGAAAGCACACCAATGTCTAGTTTACAGAAAAATGAGCATCAAACTTACTGTCCATTTCAGTTCAGTAACAACATCTTGTTCGAACTGGACTGAGCTCCCATTACATCAACCCTGCTTCATTTTCACATTTTTATCTCTCAATAGGGTCACTTCATTGGGTCTTTTTCTACTATTTCTTTTTTCCTTTGTTTTTTATTTGTTTATGGTTCAGTATTAGAGAAGTACCACATTTAGCCCTTTGAAATAATAATAATAATAATAATAATAATAATGATAATCCGTCGTACTCTGTTGAGACGAAAATGTTGCCTTTATCATCTATTTTCTTCTAAATTTGACAAAGAATATTTTAATATTCACAACCTTAATTCTGATTCTTTGAAAAATATGTTGTGAATAGTTTTTACTGAAGTTTTTCTGGATTTCTTCAAACAACACACACACACACACACACTGATACATACACTGATACATACACCCCATCAACACACACCCTACCAATCATATATTCATTCTCATTCATTAAATTTACCATATCACTGAAACCTGGCTTTAAAGGGCATACACACACACACACACACATATATTATATATATATATATATAGAGAGAGACATATATATACTTATGTGTATATATATATATATATATTATATATATATATATATATATATATATGTGTTATATATATATATATATATATATAATATATATTATATATATATATATATATTATATATATATATATATATATATATATATACATATATATATATATATAGATATATACATACACACACACACACACATGTATGTTTGTATGTATGTTTGACAAAAAAATATCATTTTTTTGTTTGACATTTTCCTATTATTTCTTCTTTTCCATTATTCTGTGTGAGTAAAACCATTGTTTTCTTTGGGCAGGCGAGGAGATTAAAGAAATTGTCATTTCTTAAAAAAAAATATGTTTCAAGTGGAAAAAAAGTTTTTTTAAAAATTAAAAAAAAAAAATCTTTGAAAATTCTATAAAATAAAAAGAAAAATACTCTGTGAAAAATCTATTTTTAATGTTTTCTTATATTTGGTAATATTTAATTATATTGAAATGTTTATACGATATCTTCTTGAACAAGGTCAGTTACGTGGATGGTTTTTCTATTCTGCATCAGTTTGAAGTTGTAGATTAGTCAGAAGAAAGGCCTACCACCAAGCAAATAATTATCAGTTCCATGTAAAAAACATGATCCGAACGTGATTGGTGTCAGTGCCCCTAAATGTGGTCAATGCCAGTGCCCCCTGACTGGCTCCCATGCCAGTGGCACGTAAAAAGTACTATCCAAACATGATTGATGCCATCTGATTGGCTCCTGTGCCGGTGGCACGTAAAAAGCACCCACTATACTCTTGGAGTGGTTGGCATCAGGAAGGGCATCTAGGTGTAGAAACCTTGCCAGACCAGATTGGAGCCTGGTGCAGCCATTGGCTTTCCAGACCCCAGTCAAACCATCCAACCCATGCCAGCATGGAACAGGGATGTATGATGATGAAGGTGCGGTGGCAGCGGCGGTGGTTGTTGTTACTTTTATTCACGAAATACTTATAAAGTATTAAATTCAACCTAGAAAAGGAAAGACAGAACAAATTTCTGTCTATGAGATTTTGTTGAAAACATTGAACTCCAGCTTTGACTCAAGAACCTGTAAAACCTTTCATTACCACATTTTAGCTTTTGTTTCATTTAATTTTAAAAATCACCTACTGGCACTTATGCCCATGCTTAGTAGGGTGCCAAGAGCACCATCCAAGCGTGATCATTGCCAAAGCAGCTAATGTGCTTCTGGCCCGGTGGCATGTAAAAAGCAACCACTACACTCTCAATGTGGTTAGTGTTAGGAAGGGCATCCAGCTGTAGAAACTCTGCCAGATCAAGATTGGAGCCTGGTGCAGCCATCTGGTTCGCCAGCCCTCAGTCAAAATCGTCCAACCCATGCTAGTATGGAAAGCGGACGTTAAACGATGATGATGAAGAATTTAGTAAAATAACTTTGGAAGATATATTAACAAGAGATTTTAATGGAAGGTTTTAATTTAGAAAAGTTGAAAGTAAGATGAGAGTTGGTCTCCAATGGGTTGGAGCTATAATTTCTGTAGAACCAATGGGTTGCTGACTATAATTTCTGTAGAAAAAAACCTTAACAAAACCACTGGAATCTGTCAAACCATTCAGCCCGTGTCAATATGGAAAATGGACATTAGAAGATGGTGATGGTGAAGAGAAGAAGAATCTTTTAGCAGAATGGGTATTTCACTACAATCCAACATAACCAGGTGTTTGGCTTCAGTTTGTTGTTTATGTTGAGAAATTAGGAAAGGAACATTTGAGCCACATCTTTTTTTCCTATTTATTCCCCTTCATTTTGCCTTAATTTGATACTTTATGATGTCTGATATGTTTTTACTACATTGAACATCCTTGCAGTTGATTCATAATTCCTATCTTGTCAGTGTAATTGTATCATCTCTAGATGATATATATTTATTACCAGCAGAGAGGCAGCAAATCTTCACAAACATAGTTGAGGTATGAAAGTCATCTACGGCTTGAAGTGAGTGTGTTTGTGTATGTATGTGATCAGTTTAATATGAAATGAGCTGTATACATTCCAGCCGTTACAGACTGCTTAGAAGGAGAACTAAAGGTTGCATTCAATGCCAAGGTGAATCAACATAGCTGGCAGATTCTAAACATTCTAAGATGATAAGGTCTCGAGTTCTGACAGCAAAGGTAAACAAAGGAAGTCTAAGAATAGACCGTTCTCTTTCGAAACAACACTGAACCAGCAGCAGAAGCAGCTGCAGAGCTGAACTGGTTTGAACTAGTAACCTGTAAACAATGTCTTTTACTTGTTTCAATCGTTAGAGTGTGGCCATGCTGGGGCACCATCTTGAAGTATTTTAGCTGGACAAATCAGCTCTAGTAACTTTGCAGTTCGGCAAAAGAGACCAATAGAATAGCATCAGGCTTTAAAAAAATAAGTACTGGGGTCAATTTGTTCAACTAAAATTCTTCAAGATACTGCTCCAGCATAGCCAGAGTTTACTGAGTGAAACAAAACGGTTCTACATAGAGAAATGAAGTACTGTACTGTAGAACAAGTAAAAGATGTATATAACATTGATGTCATAAGACTTTTATAAACTTTTGAAAGAAGGTTAAATAATTCTGTTTTTGGAATAGTGGTTCTTGAAGCACACACATAAAGCTATAAATAATAGCATTTAAATATTCTTTTCTGCTCTAGGCACAAGGCCCGAAATTTGGTGGGAAGAGGCCAGTCGATTAGATCAACCCCAGTGCGTAACTGGTACTTAATTTATCGACCCCTGAAAGATTTATCGATCTGTAAATGTCGTAAATGAATGTCACTGTTGTTCAAGCAGTGTTCTTTGCAGTCTTTCAAGAATAACACACCTGGTCATGGTTAAATATTACTTTGTGTGGAAAGAGGCAACAGTTGGGGACAGGAAGCTATAGAAGGTCTGCCTCACCAAAATGCTGTCCAATCCATGCAAGCATGGAAATGTAGATGTTGAAATGGTGATCTGATATATATATACATATATACAACTCCATAAGCCAGCCCCAACTCAACTCGTCCTGTCGAAAGACCCTTGTCCTACGTCATGGTTTTGTTTTTTATCCTTACCGTTATGTTTACGTTTTTGTATTCTTATTCGTGCTTTCTTATTGTTTTCACATATTTCTGTATTTTATTTGTGTACATCGTTCGTTTTTCCGTCCTTGTGTTGTATACATTCGAAGCTTTCTTCCAAGGGATTTAATGCGCTGGCTTAGATTTCCCTTGGGGGCTGCCCAGGTCGGAGCAATCTCAAGATTAATCAGCCGAAATTGCGAAGATGATCTGGTTCTTGACTGATGACTGAGGGCTTCAAATGTCCCGTCCTGTGGTTCTTGTGTTGTCTCCTAGGTGTTTCACGTTCTTGTC